>NW_026691247.1:0-225449 GCF_020826845.1 Diceros bicornis minor
ATATAGTTAAAGTGCTAAAAGGAAAAAACTTACAACCAAGAATACTCTACCTATCATTCAAAATGGAAGGAGAGATCAAAAACTTCCCAGACAAGCAAAAATTAAAGGAATTTGTCACTAAGAAACCAGTGCTACAAGAAATGTTAAAGGGACTGATTTAAGGGGAAAAGAGAAGACCACAAATAAGAAAAATTATCTATTTCCATGATAAAAGGGTAATGGATACAAAAGCACAAAAAAGAGGTTAGATATGATATCAAAAACATAAAAGGAGGGAGGAGGGGCGTTAAAGAGTACAGCTTTCAGACAGAGGTTAAATTAAAATGACCATCAATTCTGTATAGAAGAAGAAAGGAACAGAGAAGGTCTACTAAAACACTGAGAAAAAAAAAGTTAAAAAATGGCAGTAAGTACATGCTTATCAATAGCGACTTTAAACGTCAATGGACTAAATGCTCAATTAAAAAGCATAGGGTGGCTGACTGGATAAAAAAACAAGACCCATATATATGCTGCATACAAGAGACACACTTCAGACCTAAAGACACTCACAAACTGAAAGTGAAGGGATGGAAAAAGATATTCCACGCAAATGGCGTTGAAAAGAAAGCTGGTGGTAGCAGTACTCATATCAGACAAAATAGACTTTAAAACAAAAACTGGAAAAAGAGACAAAGAAGGGCATTACACAATGATCAAGGGAACACTCCAACAAGAGGATATAACACTTGTAAATATCTACGCACCCAATGTAGGTGCACCTAAATATATAAAGCAATTATTAACAGACATAAAAACAGAAATAGACAGTAACACAATAACAGTAGGGGACTTTAACATTCCACTTACACCAATGGATAGATCACCCAAACAGAAGATCAATAAGGAAACATTGGCATTAAATGACACACTAGAACAGATGGACCTAGTAGATATATACAGAGCATTCCATCCAAAAACCGATGAATACACGTTCTTTTCAAATGCACATGGAACATTCTCCAGGATTGATCACATATTAGGCCACAAAACAAGTCTCCATAAATTTAAGAAGATTGAAATAATACCAAGCATCTTTTCTGACCACAACGATATGAAACTAGAAATCAACTATAGGAAGAAAATAAGAAAAACCACAAATATGTGGAGATTAAACAAAATGCTACTGAACAACGACTGGGTTAACGAAGAAATCAAAGCAGAAATCAAAAAATACCTGGAGACAAATGAAAATGAAAATACGACATGCCAGAATTTATGGGATACAGCAAAAGCGGTTCTAAGAGGGAAGTTTATAGCGATACAGGCCTATCTCAACAAACAAGAAAAATCTCAAATAAACACTCTAACAAGGCACCTAAAGGAACTGGAAAAAGAAGAACAAACAAAGCCCAAAATCAGTAGAAGAAGGGAAATAATAAAAACCAGAGCAGAAATAAATGAAATAGAGACCAAAAAAACAATAGAAAAAATTAATAAAACCAAGAGCTGGTTCTTTGAAAAGATCAACAAAATTGACAAACCTTTAGCTAGACTCACCAAGAAAAAAAGAGAGAAGGCACAAATAAGTAAAATCAGAAATGAAAGAGGAGAGGTTACAACAGACATCTCAGAAATACAAAAGATTATAAGAAATACTATGAAAAGCTATATGCCAACAAATTCGACAATCTGGAAGAAATGGATAAATTCTTAGAATCATACAACCTTCCAAAACTGGAACAAGAAGAAGTAGAGAATTTGAATAGACCAATCACCAGTAAGGAGATGGAAACAGTAATCAAAAAAACCTCCCCAAGAATAAAAGTCCAGGACCAGATGGCTTTCCTGGTGAATTCTACCAAAGATTCAAAGAAGACTTAATACCTATCCTTCTCAAACTCTTCCAAAAAATTGAGGAGGGGGGAAGCTCCCTAACTCATTCTACGAAGCTGACACTACCCTGATACCAAAACCAGACAAGGACAACACACAAAAAAGAAAATTACAGGTCAATATCACTGATGAACATCGATGCAAAAATCCTCAACAAAGTACTAGCAAATCACATACAACAATACGTTAAAAAGATTATACACGATGATCAAGTGGGATTTATTCCAGGTATGCAGGGATGGTTTAACATTCGTAAATCAATGAACGTAATACACCACATTAATAAAATGAAGAATAAAAATCACATGATCATCTCAATAGATGCAGAGAAAGCATTTGACAAGATACAGCATCCATTTATGATAAAAACTCTGAATAAAATTGGTATAGAAGGAAAGTACCTCAACATAATAAAGACCATATATGAGAAACCCACAGCTAATATCATCCTCAATGGTGAAAAACTGAAAGCTATCCCTCTAAGAACAGGAACCAGACAAGGATGCCCACTGTCACCACTCCTATTTAACATAGTACTGGAAGTCCTAGCCAGAGCAATCAGGCAAGAGAAAGAAATAAAAGGGATCCAAATTGGAAAGGAAGAAGTGAAACTGTCACTATTTGCAGATGACATGATTTTATATTTAGAAAACCCTGAAGAATCCACCAGAAAACTTTTAGAAGTAATAAACGAATATGGTAAAGTTGCAGGATACAAAATCAACATACAAAAATCAGTTGCATTTCTGTACACTAACAACGAAGTAGCAGAAAGAGAAATTAAGAATACCATCCCATTTACAATTGCAACAAAAAGAATAAAATACCTAGGAATAAACTTAACCAAAGAGGTGAAAGATCTGTACACTGAAAACTATAAAACATTGCTGAAAGAAATTGAAGAAGACACAAAGAAATAGAAAGATATTCCGTGTTCTTGGATTGGAGGAATTAACATAGTTAACATGTCCATACTTCCTAAAGCCATCTATAGATTCAATGCAATCCCTATCAAAGTTCCAACAACATTTTTCACAGAAATAGAACAAAGAATCCTAAAATTTTTGTGGAACAACAAAAGACCCCGAATAGCTAAAAGAATCCTGAGAAAAAAGAACAAAGCTGGATGTATCACACTCCCTGATTTCAAAATATACTACAAACCTATAGTAACCAAAACAGCATGGTACTGGCACAAAAACAGACACGCAGATCAATGGAATAGAATCAAAAGCCCAGAAATAAACCCACATATCTATGGACAGCTAATCTTTGACAAAGGAGCCAAGAACATACAATGGGGAAAAGAAAGTCTCTTCAACAAATGGTGTTGAGAAAACTGGACAGCCACATGCAAAAAAATGAAAGTAGACTCTTACCTTACACCGTACACAAAAATTAACTCCAAATGGATTAAAGACTTGAATGTAAGACGTGAAACTGTGAAACTTCTAGAAGAAAACATAGGCAGTACGCTCTTCGACATCGGTCTTAGCAACATCTTTTCAAACGCCATGTCTGACCGGGCAAGAGAAACAATAGAAAAAATAAACAAATGGGACTACATCAAACTAAAAAGCTTCTGCACAGCAAAGGAAACCATCAACAAAACGAAAAGACAACCTAACATTTGGGAGAAGATATTTGCAAACCATACATCTGATAAGGGGTTAATCTCCAAAATATATAAAGAACTCATGCATCTCAACAACAAAAAACTACCAACCCAATTAAAAAATGGGCAAAAGACCTGAACAGATATTTCTCCAAAAAAGATATACAGATGGCCAACAGACACATGAAAAGATGTTCAAAATCATGAACTATCAGGGAAATGCAAATCAAAACTACAATGAGATATCACCTCACGCCTGTCAGAATGGCTATAATTAACAAGACAGGAAACAACATGCGTTGGAGAGACTGTGGAGAGAAGGGTACTCTCATACACTGCTGGTGGGAGTGCAAACTGGTCCAGCCACTATGGAAAACTGTATGGAGATTCCTCAAAAAATCAAGGTTAGAACTACCATATGATCCAGCTATTCCACTGTTGGGTATTTATCCAAAGAACTTGAAAACACCAATTTGTAAAAGTACATGCACCCCTGTGTTCATTGCAGCGTTATTGACAATAGCCAAGACTTGGAAGCAACCTAAGTGCCCATCAAGGGACAAATGGATAAAGAAGCTGTGGTATATATACACAATGCAATACTACTCAGCCATAAGAAACGATGAAATCCAGCCATTTGTGACAACATGGATGGACATTGAGGGTATAATGCAAAGTGAAATAAGTCAGAGGGAGAAGGTCAAATACCATATGATTTCCTTCGTAAAGTAATAGATAATAACAACAATAAACAAACACATAGGGACAGAGATTGGATTGGTGGTTGCCAGGGGGGAGGGGGGAGTGAGGGGGGTGAAGGGGATGGTTCGGTACATGTGTGTGGTGATGGGTTTTAGTTGGTGTTTTGGTGGTGAACATGATGTAATCTGTGCAGAAGTGGAGGTGTAGTGATGTACACCTGAAATTTTTACAATGTTGTAAACCAATGTTACTGCAATAAAGAAAAAATTTAAAAAAAAAGAGCAAATGTCACATAACACTGAATAATATGACTGCCGTCACATGCAATGGGGTTATATCACACAATATGTGAGATGTGACTGGCTATCCTAGTGTTACCACAATCAAGGTGTGTGATGTCCAAAAAAGGGGGTGATGTCACACATAACAATTGCAGTGATGTCACACACAAAATGTGAATGATGTCGCAAGCACGACGTTGGAGTGATGTCAAACACACTATCAGAGTGATGCCACACTCAATTGGTGTGCTGTCATACATAATACTGGGAGTGACACCAACATAACGACAGTTGGGATATCATATCCTAATTAAGGTTGATGTCACACACAATTGATGTGATGTGACACAAGATGAGGATGTTGTCACACACACAAGTAGTGTGATGTCGCCCATAACCGTGTGTGCCATGTCAGGCATAACAATGGGTGTGATATCCCATGCACACAATGGGAGTGATGTCACATGATAAAAGGTGAGTTGTGTCAAAAGGGACATGACGATGTCACACATAGCAGTGAGAGTGTTGTCACACAATTCATATGATGTCACACATAATGTGAGTGATGTCACACAGAAACAGGTGAGTAATACAGCAGAGGACTCGTGACTAATGTCACACATGTGTGTCAGTGATGTCACACTATTTTGTGATGTCATAAAAACAACAGGCATGTTGTCTCAAATAACAGAGAGATGTCACTCCAAATATATGAGTGAAGTCACAGAAACATCATGAGAGTGATCGCACAACAGTAGTAGAGTGATGTCCTCAAGAATTAGTGTGACGTCACAGAGAATATTAGTAGTAACATCACACATAATAGCAATTTCATATGCTAAATTGCATTCATGTCACACGCAATTGGTGTGATGTCAACATCTGTGAATGTTGTCACACTCATAATAGGTGTGATGTCATACATGAAAAAGTGTATTGTCTTATGCCACAAAAAAGTGAATGGTGTCACACATATCATTGGGTATGTTTTCAATCACAAATGTGAGCCCTGTCAAAAGTACACCATTGGTGTGATGTCAGACACACAATGAGTGTGAAGGCTCACAACAACCTGGTGATGTCACAGACAACAGGAGTGGTGTCTCTAAGGAAAATGAGTGAATATTCACACATAGCAATGAGAGTTACACAAAACACACCAGTGCGATATGTCAGAGTAAAATGTGAGAGATTTCACAGAAACCTGGAAGTGACTTCATACATAACAGTGGGTGTCACATCACAGTTAAGAATATGACTGCCATCACACACAATGAGAGTGATATTACACAATTTGAGAGATGTGACCGTCTATCTTATTGTTAGCACACTCATGTTTTGTGATGTCCCAAAATGGGTGTGATGTCCCATACAACGATTGGAGTAATGTCAGACACAAAATGTGAACCACGTCACACTCCATTGGAAGGATGTCAAACACTATCAGAGTGATGCCACACTCAATTGGTGTGATGTCATACATAATACTGGGAGTGACACCACACATAATAATGGTTGGTATATCATACGGGAATTAAGGTTGATGTCACACACAAATGTTGTGGTGTGACACACAATGAGGGTGTTGTCACACCCAAACAATTGATTTGATGTCACCAAGAAGCATGTGGTCACGTCACGCAAAATAGTGGGAGTGATATCACATGCACACAATGAGAGTGATGTCACCCTTTAAAATGTGAATTATGTCACTAGGGACATGTCACTGATGTCACACATAGCGGGTGTGATGTCACACTATTGATGTGATGTCACACATAATGAGACTGAGGTCACACATAAACATGTGAGTAATACCACAAAGGACATGTGACTGACGTCACACATATGTGGGAGTGATGTCACACTATTGGTCTGATGTCATGCAACACAACAGGTGTGATATCACACATAACAGAAAGATGTCACCCAAAATATATGAGTGAAGTCACAGAAACACCATGCGAGTGATGTCACACTAATAGAGTGACGTCCTCGAGAATTAATGTGACATCACACAAAATATTGGGAGTGACATGACACTTAACAATAGCCATTTCTTATGGTAAATTCAAGTGATGTCACACACAATTGGTGTGATGTTAACATATGTGAATGTTTTCACACACACAATAGGTGTGATGTCATACATAAAAATGTGAATTATGTCACAAAAATGTGAATGGTGTCAGACATATCAATGGGTGTGTTTTCACACACAAATGTGAGCACTATCACACATACACCATTGGTGTGATGTCAGACAGACATTGAGTGACGTCAGACACAAAAAGTGTGTGAAAGTACACACCAACCTGGTGATGTCATGGACATTTGGAGTGGTATCTCTAAGGAAAATGAGTGTGAATTCATACATAACAATGAGAGTTACATAAAACACACAATAGGGATATAAATCAGAGTAAAATGTGAGATACTTCACAGAAACCTGGGAGTGATTTCATACAAAACTGTGGATGTCATATCAAAGTTAACAATATGACTGCCCTCACACAACAGGAGTGATATCACACAATTTGAGAGATGTGACAGGCTAACCTAGTTTTATCCTGCTCAAAGTGTGTGATGTCCCAAAATGGGTGTGATGTCACACATAACGATTGGAATGATGTCACACACAAAATGTGAGCGATGTCACACACTGTTGGCATGATGTCAAACACACTATCAGAGTGATGTCACAATCAAGTGGTGTGATGTCATACATAATACTGGGAGTGACACCACACATAATAGTGGTTTGATATCGTATGACAATTAAGGTTGATGTCACTCACAATTGATGGGATGTGACACGCAATGAGGATGTTGGCACACACAAAGGGCTGTGATGTCACCCATAAACAAGTGTGTCACATCACATAACATAGGGTGTGATATCACATGCACACAATGGGAGTGATGTCACAATTTACATGTCACTGATCTCACAGATAGCAGTGGGAGTGATGTCACACTATTGATGTGATGTAACTGATAACAATGGGTGTGATTACACACATAAATGAGCAATCTCACAAAAGACACATGACTGATATCACACATAACCTGTTAATAGTCTACACTCAGGTTTCTATCCAATGTATTGAAAGAGCACTTCTGCTGAATTCAGCTTGCCAATAGCTGTAGGGAACATACTCTAACGAGACCGTTTATACTTTTCACTACAACTGGTACAGCATATCTGTAACATCCATTCAATGAAAGTACAGTGTGAAGAAAAACTCCTTTTTTTATCTGTTTATGATCGTCTTGAAAAGTCCCTTTTCAAAGGTTGCAATTTACTTCTTTCATTCGGGCTTTCTCTTACATGGAACAAAAGAATGTGCTTGTTGAGCTTGGTTGACCAGTAGCTGTTAGGGAGCATCTTCCTATGAGAGGGCCTAAATTTTTCACTACACAAGGAAGAGAATATCTCTAATATGCATATATGAAAAGCACAGTGTGGAGAAAAACCCTTGCTTGTACCTGTTTAGCATCTGCACTGAAAAGTACTTTTTCAAACATTGCAGCTCACGACATTTACTCAGGCTCTCTCTCACATTATAGGAGAGAATGTTCTTACTGAGCAAAGGTTGCCATTAGCTGTTAGTAAGATCTTCCCATGAGAGATTTGATCCTTTTCACTACTGCTGGGAGAAAGTATCTATAACATCCATTGAAATAACATACACGGTGGAAAAAAACTCATTTTAGTTGTTGAGGATCATCTTGATGAGTGAACTTTTCAATCATTGATCTTCATGGCCTGCACTCAGGCTTTCCCTCAAATATAATGAAAGAACACCCGTTCTGAACCCAACAGCCCTGTAGCTGTAAGTTAGCCCTTCCTTGGAGGGCTTTTAAACTTATCACTACAGCTGGGAGAGAGTATCTGCAACATTCATAAAATGAAAGTCAAGTGTGCAGAAAATCTCTGGCTGATATGTCTATAGGATCCTCCTGCAAATTGCCTTTTCCATCATTGTAGTTAACAACCGTCATTCAGGCTCTCTCTCCTATGTAAGGCAAGAAACTACTTGCTGAACTCAGCTGGTAGGGAGCTTTAAGCAGGATCCTCCTTTGAGAGCTTGTAAACTTGTACTGCAGCTGCAAGAGAATATCTGTAACATCCATTCCATGTAAGTTCTCTGTGGAGGAAAACACTTCCTTTTAGCTTTTTAGGATCATATTGTAAAGTGCCTTTTATCTTTGCACTTGATTGCATGCACTCAGGTTTCCTACCTGATATAAAGGAAAACACCCATGCTAAACCTACATTGCAAGTGGCTGTTGGGAACAACTTCCTAGGGGAGTTTCCAATTTTCACCACAGCTCGGAAAGAAGCTGTATCACATCCATTCAATGAAAGTACACCATGAAGAAAACCTCCTTTTGTAAGCGTTTATGACCATGTTCTTAAGTGGCTTTACACTGCAGTTCAATCTGTATTCAGGGTCTCACTGCATATCATGATGACCACTATTGCTTATCACAGTTTGCCAGTATCTGATAGTAACATCTTCATATGAGAGGATTTAAAATTTCAGTAACACTGGGAGAGTGTATCTATAACATCCATAAAACGAAAGTCCAGTATGTATAAAATTTCTTGCTTCTATCTGTATACGACTATCCTGATAATTGCCTTTATCAACATTGCAGTTAACTACCTTCAATCAGGAATTCTTCCCCATGTAAAGCAAGAAAGTTCTTGCTGACCTCTGCTTCCAAGTACTTTACAGGAGGATCTGCCTCTGAGAGCTTTTAAACTTTCCACTGCAGTGAGGCGAGTATTACTCTAACATCCATTCCATGAACCTACTCTGTGGTGAGAAACTCTTAAAGTTAACATTTTAGGATATGTTAAAGTGCCTTTTCCTCTTTGTCGCTCATTGCCTGCACTGAGGCTCTCTTCCCAACCGAAAGACAACTCACCACTGCTCAAACAAGTTTGAAAGTAGCTGTAGGAACAATGTGCTATGACAGCTTTCCAACTATCACTACAGGTGGTGCAGATGATCATTACCATCCATTCAATAAAAGTTGACTGTTCAGAGCAACTCCTGCTTGTAGGTGTTTAGGATCATCTTGAGAAGAGTCTTTTAATTACTGCAGTTCAATCTGCTTTCGGGGTCTGAGTAGCATATTATGATGAACACTATTGATTAACACAGGTGGTCAATATCATAGGTTACATCTTCATATGAGAGGTTTTTCAGTTTCACTGCAGCTAGAGGAGAGTATCTATAACATCCATAAAATGAAAGTCAAATGTGGAGAAAAATCTCATCCTTGCATCTATATAGAATCTTCTTGCAAATTGCCTTTTCCCTCTTTGCAGTTAACGACCTTCACTCAGGCTCTCTCACCCAAGACATGCAAGAAAATGTTTGCTGAACTCAGCATGCAAGTATCTCTGAGGAGGATTTTCCTCTGAGATCTATTAAACATTTCACTGCATCTGGGAGAGAATATCTCCAACATCCATTCCGTGAACATACTCTGTTCAGAAAAACTCTTCCTTTTAGGTATTAGGATCATATGGTAAATTGCCTTTTCCTCTTTGCTGTTCATTGCCTGCAATAATGTTTCCTTCACTATATAGAGACAAAACAACACTGCTCAACCAATTTTGCCAGTAGCTGTAAGGAACATCTTCGTATGAGAGATTTCAAAGTATTACTACAGGTTTTGCTGATTATATTTAACATCCATTCCATTCAAGTTGAATCTTCAGAGAAACTCCTTATAGTAGCTGTTCAGGATCATCTTGAGAAGAGATATTTAATACACTACAGTTCAATCCACTTTCAGGCTCTCATGAACATATCATGAAAAACATTATAGCTTAACACATGTGGCCTACATCTGTAAGTAACATCTTCATCTGAGATGTTTTAAAATTTCAGCACAGCTGGGAGAGGTTATCTATAACATCCATAAAACGAAAGTGAAATATGCAGAAAATCTGTGGCTTTTCTCTTTATGGGATCAGCCTGCATATTGCCTTTAGATCACTGCAGTTAACGACCTTCGCTCAGGCTCTCTATCCCATGTAATGCAAGAAAGTGTTTCTTAACTCGCCTTGCAGGAATCTTTAAGGACGATCTTCCTCTGAGAGCTTGTAAACTTTTCACTGCAGCTAGGAGAACCTATTCATTACATCCATTCCATGTAAGTACTCTGTGGAGGAAAACACTTGCTTTTGGCTTCTTTGGATCATATTGTCAATTGCATTCTCATCTTTGAATTTCATTCCCTGCCCTCAGGCTTCCTCCCCGATGTAAAGAAAAAACACCACTGTTAAACCTACACTGCCAGTAGCGATTAGGAACACCTTCCCATGAGAGTTTACACTTTTCACCACAGCTCAGAAAAAAGCTCTATCACATCCATTTAATGAAAGTACACCGTGGAGATAACTTCTGCTTATAATTGTTTAGGGTCATCTTCATAAGTGACTTCAAATACACTGCAGTTCAATCTGCGTTCAGGGTCTCACTAGCATGTCATGACGAACACTATTGCTTAACACAGGTGACGAATATCTGTTAGTAACATCCTCATTGGAGAGGTTTTAAAATTTCAGTACGGCTGGGAGACAGTATATGTAACATCCATAAAATGAAATTTCACTTTGGAGACAATCTCTTGTTTATATCTGTATAGGATTATCCTGAAAATTGCATTTTACATCATTGCTGTTAACGACCTACACATAGGAGTTCTCTCCTTGTAATGCCAGAAAGTTCTTACTGAACTTGCTTGCAAGTATCTTTAAGGAGCACCTTCCTCTGAGAGCTTTTAAACTTTCCATTGCAGCTGGGAGAGAATATCTATAACATCCATTCCAGGAACATACTGTGTGGTGGAAAAGTCTTCCTTTTAGTTTTTTGGATCACATAGTAAAGTGCCTTTTCCTCTTTGTAGTTCATGTCCTGCACTGAGGCTTCCTTCCCACAGGAAAGACAAAATACCACTGCTCAACGAAGTTTACCAGTAACTCTTTGAAACAATCCTAGGAGAGCTTTCAAACTATCACTACATGTGGTGCAGATTATCATTACCCTACATTCAACGAAAGTGGACTCTTCAGAGAAACTCTGCTTGCAGCTGTTTGGGATCATCTTGAGAAGAGACTTTGACTACACTGCAGTTCAGTCTGCCTTCAGGTTCTCAGTAACGTATCATGATAAACACTATTGCTTATCACAGTTGGCCAATATCTACATGTAACATCTTCATATGAGTGGTTTTCAAATGTCAGTACAGCTGGCAAAGGGTATCTATAACATCCATCAATTGAAATTCAGGTGTAGAGAAAATCTTTTGCGTGTATCTGTATAGGACTATTCTGAAAATTGCCTTTTCCAACGTTGCAGTAAATAACTTTCATCCGTGCTCTTTCTCCCAAGTCAGGTAAAAAATGTTTGCTGAACTCAGCTTGGAAGTATCTTTAAGGAGGCTCTCCCTCTCAGAGCTTTTAAACTTTTCACTGCAGTGGGGAGCGAATATCTATAACATCCATTTCAGGAATGTACCCTGTGGAGAAAAATTCGTCCTTTTAGCTTTTTAGGATCATATTGTAAAGTGCCTTTTCCTCTTTGTTGTTCATTGCCTGCACTGAACCTCCCTTCCCAATGGAAATACAAAACACTGCTGCTCAATGACCTTTGCCAGTAGCCATCAGAGCATCTTCTTAGGAGAGCTTTCGAACGATCACTACAGGTGGTGCAGGTTATTGTTATGATCAACTCAAAGAAAGTTGACGCTTCAGAGAAACTCCAGCTTGTGGCTGTTAAGGGTCATCTTGAGAAGAGACTATTAATAGACTGCAGTTCAAACTCTAGTCAGGGTCCCACTAGCATCTCATGATGAATTATATTGCTTAAGACAGGTGGCCAATATTTGAAAGCAACATCTTCATCTTAGGGGTTTTAAATTTCAATAGTGCTGCGAGAGAGTATCTATAACATCCATAATATGAAAGACAAGTTTGGTGAAAATCTCGTTCGTGTAACTGTGTACGTTCATCATGCAAATTGCCTTTTCCCTCATTGCATTTAATGGCCTTCACTCAGATCTCTCTCCAAAGTAAAGCAAGAAAGCGTTTGTTGAACTCAGCTTGCAGGGTCCTTTAAGAATGATCTTCTGACAGCTTTTAAAATTTTCACTGCAGCTGGGAGAACTTATCTATAATATCCATTCCATGTAAGTACCATGTGGAGGAAAACACTTGCTTTTAGCTTCTTCAGATCATATTGTCAATTGCATTTTCATCTTTGCATTTCATTGCCTGCACTCACGTTGCCTCCCTGATTTAAAGAGAAAACACTACTGCTAAACCTACTCTGCCAGTAGCTGTTAGGAACACCTTCCTTTGAGAGTTTCAACATTTCAACACACCTCGGAAAGAAGCTTTACCAAATCCATTCAATGAAAGTATACCGTGAAGAAAACCTCTTCTTGTACCTGCTTAGGATTATGTTCATGAATGACTTTAAAGGCATTGCAGTTCAGCCTGCATTTAGGGTATCATTAGCATATCATGATGAACACTATTGCTTAACACAGGTTGCCAATATCTGTTAGTAACATCTTCATATGAGAGTTTTTAAATTTTCAGTACAGCTGGAGAGAGTATCTATAACATCCATGAAATGAGAGTTCAGTGTGGAGAAAATCTCTTGGTTGTATCTGTATAGGAGTATCTTGAAAATTGCCTTTTCCACCATTGCAGTTAACGACCTGCACTTAGGAATTCGCTCCCAGGTAAGGCAAGAAAGATCTTGCTGAACTCAGATGGCAAGTAGCTTTCAGCAGATCTGCCTCTGCGAGCTTTTAAACTTTCCACTGCAGCTGAGACAGAATATCTATACCAAACATTACATGTAAGTACACTCTGTGGAGGAACATACGTCCTTTTAGCTTTTTAAGATCATCTTACAAAGTGCCTTTTCATCTCTGCAGTTACTGCCTGCACTCAGGTCTCCTCCACAACGTAAAGACAAAACACCACTGTAAACCTATTTTGCCAGTTGCTGCTAGGAGCACATTCCTATGAGATGTTAAAATTGTCACCACAACCGGGGAAGAAACTCTATCACATCCATTCAACGAAAGTACCGTGTGAAGAATATCTTTACGTGTCGCTGTTTAGAATCATATTCATGAGTGACATTAAAAACATTGTAGTTCAGCCTACCTTCAGGGTCTCACTAGCATATTATTATCAACACTATTGTTTAACGCAGGTTGCAAATATCTGTTAGGAATACCTTCATATGAGAGGTTTTAAAATTTCAGTACAGATGGGAGTATCTATAACATCTATAAAATGAAAGATCATTGTAGAGAAAATTTCTTGCTAATATCAGTATAGGACTATCCTGAAAATTTCCTTTGCATCCTTGCAGTTAACAACATTCACTTAGTAATTCTCTCCCTATTTAATGAAAGAAAGACCTTGCTGAACTCAGATTGCAAGTAGCTTTCCGCAGGATCTGCCTCTGAGAGCTTTTAAACTTTCCACCGCAGCTGGGACACAATATCCATAACATCCAGTACATGAACGTACCCTGTGCAGAAAAACTCTTCCTTGTAGATTTTTGGACGATGTGGTTCAGTGACTTTTCCTCTTTGCCGTTCATTGCCCGCACTGAGGCTGTCTTCCCAATGGAATGACAAAACACCACTAAGCAACCAAGTTTGCCAGTAGTTTTCAGGATCATCTTACTAGGAGAGCTATCACTACAGGTGGTGCAGATTATCCTTACCATCCATTCGATGACAGTTGACTCTTCAGAGAAACTCCTCCTTGTAGCTGTGTAGGATCATCTTGAGAATTTGAATACACTGCAGTTCAAACTACATTCAGGGTCTCACTAGCATATCATGACGAACATTTTTGTTTAACACAGGTACCCAATAAGTGTAAGTAACATCTTCATATGAGAGGTTTTAAAATTTCAGTACACTTGGGAGATAGTATCTATAGCATCTGTAAAAGGAAAAGCCAGTCTGGAGCAAAATTCTTGCTTGCGTCTGTAGAGGACTATCCTGAAAATTGCCTCTCCCAACATTGCTGTTAATGACTTTTACTTAAGAATTTTCTCCCTGGGGCCTGCCTGGTGGCGCAAACGGTTTCGTGTGCATGCTCCACTTTGGTGGCCTGGGGTTTTCAGTTTCCCAACCCTGGGCACGCACCAACGCACTGCTTGCCAGGACATGCTGTGGTGGCGTCCCATATAAAGTAGAGGAAGATGGGCACAGATGTTAGCTCAGGGCCAATCTTCCTCAGCAAAAAAGAGGAGGATCAGCATCGGATGTTACCTCAGGGCTGATCTTCCTCCCAAAAATAAAAGAGAATTCTCTCCCATGTAATGCCAGCAAGTTCTTGCTTAACTCTGCTTGCAAGTACGTTTAAGGAGCATCTACCCCTGAGAGCTTTTAAACTTTCCACTGCAGCTGGGAGAGAATATCTATTGTATCCATCTAATGAACATACTCTGTGGAGAAAAACATTTCCGTTTAGTTTTTGAGGATCATAATGGAAAGTGCCTTTTCTTCCTTTTGGTTCGTTGCCTGCACTGAGGCTGCCTTCTCAATGGAAAGACAAAATACCACTGCTCAGGCACTTTTGCCAGTAACAACTAAGGAAATAACTTCGTGCCCTGTTTCTCTTCCTTCCAGCAAATGAGGTCCAGCTTCCTTAACCAGGTTGGGGACATATTGCCATTTCAGGCCTTGAGAAGGAATATCACATTCCTTTGAGAAGGCAATTTCTGATCCCGGGTTCTCAGTAGAGCTCTAGGAACGAGTTAGTAATTGAATTTCAATGATTACTGGAACTTAGCTGAACTATGTATAACACCCATTGTTGGAAATAACTTCATGCCCACTATCTCTTCCTTCCATCTCATAAAGATCAGAAACCTAAAACAGGTATATAACAGAATACAGTTTCAGGCCTTGAGATTGAATCTCATATTCCTTTGAGAGGGCACTTTCTGACCCAGGCTTGTTAGCAAATGTCTAGAAACGACTTTGTAGATGAGTGGCAATCATCACTACAGCTGAGCTCATCTGTATAAAATACCCATCCCTGGAAGTATCTTTGTGCTCACTCGCTCTTCCTTTCAGCTAGTGAGAATCACCTTCTTAAACCAGGTTTAGAACATAATGCTATTTTGGTCGTTGAGAGCAAATCTCACATTCCTCTGTGAAGACACTTACTGATAACTTCTTGTAAGTAGATGTCTAAGAACAAGTTTATATTGGAGCATCAATCAGTACTACAACTGAGTAAAATGATTTATAATACCCATTCCACGAAATAGCTTCATGTAAAAACTCTCTTCCTTCTAGCACTAAGCGTCACTAAACTAAACCAGTTTTGGACCATATTGCCTTGTTGGGCCCTGAGAAGGATTCTCGCATTCCTTTGAGAAGGCACTTTCTGATCCCAGAGTGGAAGTAGATGTCTAGGAACAAGTTTGTATATGAGTGGCAAGCGTTACTACAGCTGAGCTAAGCTGTGTATAATACCCATTCCTGAAAATAACTTTGTGCCTCATCTCTCTTCCTTCCAACTCATAAGGATCACAAAGCTAAACCAGGTTTGGAACATATTGCCATGTCACTCCTTGAGATGGAATCTCATATTCCTTTGAGAAGGCACATTCTGATCCTGTCCAGAATGTTGAAGTCTAGGAATAAGTATGTATATGAGTGTTAATCGTTACTAGACCTGAGCTCAACTGTCTATAACAACCGTTCCAGGTAATACTTTTTGCCTCATCTGTCCTCCTTCAATCTCATAAGGATCACAAATATAAACCAAGTTTCATGCATCGTGCCATTTCAGGCCTTGAGAATGAATCTCACACTACTTTGAAGGTACTTTCTGATCCCTGCTTCTAAGTAGCTGTCCAGGACAAGATTCTATATAAGTGGCAATCGTTACTACAACTGAACTATTCTTTGAGTAACACCCAATCCTGAAAATAACTTCATGCCCAATCTATCTTCCTTCCAGCTCATAATGAAGACCTTCCTCAAGCAAGTTGGGAACATATTGCCATTTCAGACCTTGAGAAGAAATCTCACATTCCTTTGAGACAGCAGTTTCTGATCACAGCCTGCACGTAGACGTCTAGGATCAAGTTTGTATGTGATTGGCAATCACTAATAGAGCTGTGCTTCTCTCTTCCTTCCATCTCGTAAGGATCACAAACCTAAATCAGGTTTGGAACATAATGCCATTTCAGGCCCTTGAGAACAAATCTCACACTCCTTTGAGAAAGCACTTTCTGATCCCGGCTTGTAAGTAAATGTCTAGTAACAAGTTTCTAAATGAGTGGCAATCATTACTACAGCTGAGCTAAACTATGTATAAGAACCATTCCTCAAAATAACTTCCTACCCCATCTCTCTTCCTTCCAGCTCTAAAGGATTACATTCTTAAGCAAGGTTTTGAATGTAATACCATGTCAGGCCTTGAGAATGAATCTCACGTTACCTTGAGAAGGAACTTTCTGATCCCAGCTTCTAAGTAGATCCCTAGAAACAAGTTTGTATATGAGTGGAATCATTACTACAACTGAGCTGAACTATGAATAACCCCTATTCCTGAAAATAACTTTGTGCCGGTCTCTCTTCCTTCCAGATCATAAGGCCCACCTTCCTCAACCACGTTTGGAACATATTGCCATTTCCGGCCTTGAGAAGGAATCTCATATTCCTTTAAGAAGGCACTTTATGATCACTGCTTCTAAGTATATGCCCAAGAACAAGATTCTATATAAGTGGCAATCGTTAGTACAACTGAGCTATTCTATGAATAACATCAATTCCTGGAAAAAAACTTCATGCTCAATCTCTCTTACTTCCAGCTCGTAAATACCACCTTCCTCGACTAAGTTTGGAACATATTGCTGTTTCAGACCCTCAGAAGGAATGTCACATTCCTTTGAGAAGTTGCTTTCTGATCCTGGGGTTATGTAGATGTCTAGGAACAAGTTTGTATATGAGTGGCAATCATTACTACACCTGAGTTAATCTATGTAGAAAACTCATTCATGAAAATGTCATTGTGCCCAATCTCTCTTCCTTCCATCCAATAAGGATCACAAACCTAAGCCAGGTTTGGGACATATTGCAATTTTGGGCCCTGAGAAGGAAAGTCACATTCCTTTGCGAAGGCCCTTTGTGTTCCCGACCTGTATGTAGGGAACTTGTTCTGTGAACAAGTTTGCATATGAGTGGCAATCACGACGACAGGAGCTAACGTATGTATAACAGCCATTCCTGGAAATCACTTTGTGCCTAATCTCTCTTCCTTTATCTCATCAGGATCAGCTTGCTCAACCATGTTGGAACATCATGGTATTTTGGGCCTTGAGAAGGAACCTCATAGAGTCCAGCCCCATGGTGTAGTGGTTAAGTGTGCACCCTCTGTTGCTGGTGGCCCGCGTTCAGATACCGGGCACACACCGACACATAGTTTGTCAGGCCATGCTGTGGTGGCATCCCACATAAAGTGGAGGAAGATTGGGACGGATGTTAGGTCTGGGCCAGTCTTCCTCAGCAAATAGAGGAGGATTGGCATGGACGTTAGCTCAGGGCTGATCTTCCTCACAAAGAAAAAAGAGAGGGAACCTCATATTCCTTTCAGAAGGAACGTTGTTATCCCGGCTTCTAAGTAGAAGTGTAGGAACAGGTTTTGTTTGGCAATCATTACTACAGCTGAGCTAAACTGTGACTAACAGCCATTCCTGGAAATAGCTTCATGCCCAAACTCTCTTCATTCCGGCTCGTAAGGACCACATTTGTCAACCAGGTTTGGAATATAGTGCCCTCTCAGGCCTTTAGAAGGAATCTCACATTCTTTTGAGAACACACTCTCTGATACCAGCTTCTAAGTAGATATCTAGGAACAAGTTTGTATAGACGTGACTGTCATTACTACAGCTGACAAACTTGGTATAACACCCATTCCTGGAAATCACTTTGTGCCTAGTCTCTCTTCTTTCCATCTCGTAAGGATCACAAACCTAAACCTGATTTGGACCATAATGCCATTTCAGTCCTTAAGAAGGAGTCTCACTGTGCTTTCAGAAGGAATGTTCTGTTCCTGGTTTTTACGTAGATGTCTAGGAACAAGTTTGTATATGATTGGCAATCATTACTACAGTTGAGGTGAACTTCACATAACACCCATTCCTGGAAGAAATTTTGTGCCTAATCGCTCTTCCTTCCATCTCATAAAGATCACAAACCTAAACCAGATTTCGAACCTACTGTCATTTTGCACCTGGACAACAAAACTCACATTCCCTTGAGAAGGCTCTAAGTAGATGTCTAGGAAAACGTTGCTATATGAGTTTCAATCATTAGTAGAGGTGAGCTTTATTTTGTGTAACACCCATTCCCGGAAATAACTTTGTGCCTTATCTCGCTTCCTTCAATCACGTAAGGATCACAACCCAAAACGAGGTTTGGTAAATAATGCCAATTCGGCCATTGAGAACGAATCTCACATTTCTTTGAGAAGGCAATTTCTGATCCTGGCTTGTAAGTAAATGTCTAGGAGCAAGTTTGAATATGAGTGGGTGGCAATCATTACTACAGCAGAGATGAAATACATATCACCTATTCTTGAAAATAACTTGGTGCCCAACCTCTCTTCCTTCCAGCTCGTAAGCATCACCAACCTAAATGTTTTGGAACATACTGGCATTCGGACCCTGAGAAGGTATCTCACTTTCTTATGAGAAGGCACTTTCTAATCCCAGCCTATATGTAGATATGCAGGAAAACGTTTGTAAATGAGTGACAATCATTATTAAAGCGGAGTTAAAAGGTGTATAACACCTAATCCCTGAAACAACTTTGTGCATAATCTCTCTTCCTCCCATGTTGTAAGGATTACTTTGCTCACCCAGGAACAGAATTTGGAAAACAATGCCATTTCTGGACCTGAGAATTAATCTCACATTCCTTTGAGAAGGAAATTTCTGATGCAGGCTTCTAAGTAGAAGTCCATGAACAAGTTTGTATATGAGTGGCAATCATTCCTACAGCTTAGCAAAAGTATGTGTAACGCCCATTCCTGGAAATAAATTTGTGCCTAACCTCTCTTCTTTCCATCTTGTAATGGTGAAAAACCTGAACCCGGTTTGGAGCATAATGCCATTTTGTGCCCTGAGAACGAATCTCATACTCCTTTGATAAGGCACTTTCTGAACCACCTTGTAAGTAACAGTCTAGGAACAAGTAGCTATATGAGTGGTAATCGTTAGTACAACTGAGCTAACCTATGTATAGCACCTGTTTCTGGACATGACTTCATGCCCAATCTCCCTTCCTTCCGGCTGCTGCAGATCTCCTTCCAAAAGCAGGCTTGTAAACAGGGCCATGTAGGGCCTTGAGAGAGAATCTCACGCACATGCCTTAGAGAAGGAACTTTCTTATCCCGGTTTGTAAGTAGATGGTAAGAAACATCTTCCTATCTGAATGGCATCACTACTACAGCTGAGTTAAACTATGGATAACGCCAGTTCCTGGAACGAAGTTCAGGCCCAATATCCCTTCCTTCCGTTACATGAGGATCCCCTTCCTAAGGAAGGTATGGAACGAGGACCATGTAGTGCCTTGAGACAATCTCACTCACAAACCATAGAGAGCACACTTAATGATAGCGGATTCTAAGTAGATGGTTAGGAACATGTTTGTATCTGAGTGGCAAGAATTGCTACAGCTGAGCTAAACTAAGTATAACACCCATTCCTGGAAATGACTTAGTGCCTAATCTCCCTTACTTCCAACTCCTAACGATTGCCTTCTCAAAGCAGGTTTGGAAACAGGACTGTGTATTGTCTTGCAACAACATCTCACTCATAAGCCATTGAGAGCGCGTTTTCTCATACTACAGTCTAAGTAGATGGCTAGAAGCATGTTTGTATCTGAGTGGCAGGCATTACTACAGCTGAGCTAAACTAAGTATAACTCCCATTCCTGGAAATTACTATGTGCCCAATCTCCCTCCTTCCAGCTCCGAAGGATCACTTTCCCAAAGCAGGTATGGAAACAGGGCCATGTAGGGCCTTGACACAGGATCACTCTCAAATGCCTTAGAGAACGGAATTTCTTATCCTGGGTTGGAAGTAGATGGCTAGAAACATCTTTGTTTGTGAGTGGCAATCATTACTACAGCTGAGTTAAACTATGTATAAGACCCATTCCTGGAAACAACTTGGTGCCCAATCTCCCTTTCTCCCAGCTCCTAAAGATCGCCATCCAAAACCAGGTTGTGCACAGGGCCACGGAGGGCCTTGAGAGAGGATTTCACACACATGTCTTAGGGAAGGCACTTTCTTATCTCGGCTTGTAAGTAGATGGAAAGAAACATCTTCCTATCTGAGTGGCAATCACTACTGAGGCTGAGTTAAACTATGTATAACACCCATTCCTGGAAAAAACTTCTTGCCAGATCTCCCTTCCTTCCAGTGCAAAAGGATCGCCTTGCCAAAGCAGGTTTACACAGGCCCATGAAGGGCCTTGAGAGACAATCTCACTCACATGATTTAGAGAAAGCACTTTCTTATCCTGGCTTGTATTTAGATGGTAAGAGACATCTTTGTATTTGAGTGGCAATCACTACTACAACTCGGATAAACTATGTATAGCACCCATTCCTGGAAGTAACTTCATGCCCCATCTCTTTTCCTTCCCACTCCTAAAGATCACCTTCCCGAAAAGGTTTTGCACAGGCCCACATAGGGCCTTCAGAGAGAATCTCACTCACTTGCCTTAGACCGGGCACTTTCTTATCCTGGACAGTAAGTAGATGTTGTGAAACATCTTTCTATCTTTGTGGCAATCACTACTAGAGCTGAGTGAAACGATGGATATCAGCCATTCCTGGAAGTAACTTCATGCCCAATCTCCTTTCCTTCCAGCTCCTAAGGATGGCCTTCCCAAAGAAAGTTGTGCACAGCACCATGTAGGGCCTTGAGATAGAATCTCAGTCAAATTCCTTAGAGAAGGCACTTTCTTATCCTGGCTTTGTGAGAAGATGGTAAGAAACATCTTGGTATCTGAGGGGCAATCACTACTACAGCTGAGTTAAACTATGGATAACATCCATTCCTGGAAGTACCTTCATGCCCCATCTCCCTTCCTTCCACCTGCTAATGATCACCATCCGAAAGGAGGTTTGGAAACAGGGCCGTGGAGTTCCTAGGGACAGGAACACTCTCAAATTCCTTAGAGAACACACTTTCTTCTCTCGGTTTGTAAGTTGACAGAAAGAAACATCTTTGTATCCAAGTGTGAATCATTACTAGCTTTTGGGTTAAGGTTCGTGTTAGAGTTTGGGTTAGGGATCGGGTTAGGTTTAGGCTCAGGATTAGGGTTCGGGTTCGGGTTAGGGTTAAGGTTAGGCTTAGGGTTCAGGTTAGGGTTTGTGTACTGGTTTGGTTTAGGTTTAGGGTTAGGGTTGGGGTTAGGGCTAGGGTTAGGGTTAGGGTCAGGCTTGGGTTTAGGGTTAGCTTTCAGGTTCGGGTTCGGGTTAGGGTTAGGGTTATGGTTGGGTTCCGCTTAGGGTTAGGGACAGGGTGCAGGTTAAAGTTCAGGCTGGTTTATGGCTAGGGTTACATTTAGGATTGGGGTTAAGGTTAGGCTTAGGATTCTGGTTAGTGTTAGGGTCGGGTTAGGCTTTGGGTGAGGGTTAGAGTTAGGGTTCGGGATTGAGTTATAGTTAGGCTTAGGGTAAGTGTTACTGTTTGCTTAGAATTAGGGCTATCATTGCCTTCCCGTTAGGGTTAACGTTTGGGTTATTGTTAGGGTTCAGGTTAGGGTTAGGGTTATGGTTCCGGTTAGGGTTTAGTTTAGGGTTAGGGTTGGGGTTAGGGTTAGGGTTACGGTTAGGGTTCTGGTTAGGGTTGGAGTTAGGGTTCGTGTACTCTTTTGGTTTAGGTTTAGGGTTAGAGTTAGCCCTCAGGTCAGTGGTCGGGTTAGCTTTTGTTTAAGGTTCGTGCTAGGGTTCAGGTTAGGGTTAGGGTTAGGTTTAGCGGTCTGGTTAGTGTCAGAGTTAGGGTTAGTGTTAGGGTTAGGGTTAAGGTCGGGTCCATCTTCAGGTTAAGGTTAGTGTTAGGGATCGGTTTAGGGTACGAGTTAGGGTTAGGGTTCGTGTTAGGATTAGGGTTAGGTTTAGGGCTATGGTTGGGTTCGTGTTCGGGTTAGGGATAGGGTTCTGGTTATGGTTAGGGGTCAGGTTCTGGTTCGGATTAGATTTAGCATTAGTGTTCACGTTAGGGCTAGGGTTCGGGTTCTGGTTAGTGTTAGCATTAGGGTTAGGTTTCAGGTTAGGATTAGGGTTAGGCTTAGGGTTAACGTTAAGTTTAGGCTTAGGTTTAGTATTATGGTTCGATTTCGGGTTAGAGTTAGAGTTAGGATTCATGTTAGGGTAAGGGCTATGGTTTGGGTTAACATTAAGTTTAGTTTTAGTGTTACTATTTGGACTAGGGTTATGGTTATGTTTCAGGTTTGGTTTAGGGTTAGCTTTAGCGTTAGGTTTCACATTAGGGTTAGGATTACGGTTGCCTCCAGTTTAGGGTTGGAGTTGGGTTATGTATAGGGTTATGTTTAGTGTTCGGATTAATGTTACGATTAGGTTTCAGTTTCGGTGTAGGGTTAGCCTTAGCTTTAGGGGTCGGGTTAGTGCTAGGGTTAGGGTTGGATTCGGGTTAGGGTTAGGGTTAGAATTAGGGCTGGATTTAGGGTTATGGTTTGGTGTAGTGTTAGGTTTAAGGTTAGGTTAAGGGTTGGGGTTAGGGTTAGGATTGGGTTTAGGGTTAGAGTTAGTGTTCAGGTTAGTGTTAGGGTTAGGGTTCAACTTCAAGATCATGTTAGGGTTAGGGTTAGTGTCGAGCTAGGTGTCGGGATAGGGTTAAGGTTACGGTTCAGGTTAGGGTTTCTGAAAATGTTAGGGTTAATATTCGTGTTAGGATAATGGTTAGCTATAGGGTTAGGGTTGGGTTCATGTTAGGGTTAGATCTCTGGTTCAGCTTAGGTTTAGGTTTCAAGTTCTTGTTCTGGTTAGTGTTAGTGTTACGTTTCGGGTTATGTTTAGGGTTAGGATTAGGGTTACAGTTATTGTTAGTGTTACATTTAGGGAGAGGTTAGTGTTCGGATTAGGGTTAGGGTTAGGGTTCAGGTTCTGGATTGTGTTAGGGTTTCGGTTATTGTCGGGTTCGGCTTCGTGTCAGGGTTAGGTTTTGAGTTCAGTTTAGTTAAGGATTAGGGTGAGGGTTAGGGTTAGAGTTTGGTTTCGGGTTACTATTAGGGTTGGGGTTGGGGTTAGGATTAGGCTTCGGTTTAGTGCTAGGGTTAGGGTTAGGGTTGGTTTGGGTTAGGGTTAGAGATTGTTAGGGTTAGGGGTAGGACTGGGTTAGGGTCAGGGTTCGGGTTGGGTTAGGATTAGGGTTAGTGTTAGGGTTTGGGTTAGGGTTAGGCTTCGGGTTAGCGCTAGGGTTAGGGTTAGGATTGGGTTGGGTTACAGATAGCATTAGGGTTCAAGTTTAGGTTAGGGTTAGGGTTCGTTTAGGGTTATGGTTCAGGTTAGGGTTAGGGTTGCTGTTAGAGTTCAAGTTATGGTTAGGCTTAGGGTTAGGGCTAGGTTTACTCTTAGGCTTTGGTTGGGTTAGGGTTAGGGTTAGGGTTTGGGTTAGTGTTTGTGTCATGGTTAGTTTCCAGTTTCTGGTTAGGGTTAGGGATAGCGATAGTGTTCAGGTTAGTGTTAGGGCTAGAGTTCGGTTTAGGTTTGGTTTTGGGTTAAGGTTAGGGTTCGGATTCGGTTTATGTTTAGCGTTAAGTTTAGGTTTCGAGTGAGGATTAAGGTTAGAGTTAAGGTTACAGTTAGGGTTAGTGTTAGGGTTAGGGTACAGGTTAGGTTTAGAGTCAGAGTAAGAGTTAGAGTAAGAGTTAGGGTTAGTTTTATGATTCGACTTCAGGTTAGGGTTTTGATTAGGTTTCGTGTTAGGGTAAGCCTTACAGTTTGGGTTAGGGTTAGGTATAAGGTTAAGTTTAGTTTTAGGGTTAGTGTTTGGATTAGCGTGAGAGTTCCTTTTCAGGTTAGGGATTGGTTATGGTTAGGGTTAGGCTCGGGTTAGGCTTCAGGTTAGGATTAGGGTTAGGGTACAGGTTAAATTTAGGGCTAGGGTTAGTGTTCCGGTACGAGTTAGTGTTAGGGTTAGGCCTAGGGTTAGTGTTAGAGTTGGGTGCGGGTTCGGGTTAGGGTTAGGGATATGGTTACTCTTAGGGTTAGGTTTATGGTTATGGTTGGGTTCCGGTTAGGTTTAGGGTTAGGGTTCAGGTTAGGGTTAGGGTTAGGATTAGGGTTAGGATTAGTGTTAGTTTCAGGACAGGGTTATGGTTAAGGTTACTGTTAGGGTTACGCTTAGGCTCTGTTTGGGTTACAGTTAGGTTTAAGGTTAGGGTTCAGGTTAGGGTTCGGGTTAGTGTTAGTGTTAGGGTTCAGGTTAGGGTCTGGGTTAGGGTTTAGGGTTTGGGTTGTGGTTAAAGCTAGGGTTAGGGGTCTGTTCAGTGTTAGGGTCAGGGCCAGCACCGGTTTTCTTTAGGCTTAAAGTTAGTCTTAGGGTTTAGGGTTAGGTTTATGATTAGTGTTAGCTTTATTGTTGGGCTAGGGTTGGGGTTAGGCTTCGTTTTGGGGATCTAGGAAGTTTTGGGGTTAGGGTTGCCATTCGGATTAGTGATAGGGTTACTGCTATGGTTTGGGTTATGTTTAGGCTAAGGTTTATGGCTAGGTTTAGAGTTGGGTTAGATTAGGGTTAGGGTTAGGGTTAGTGTTAGTTTTCAGGCTATGGTTAGGGTTAAGGTTAGGTTTAGGGTTACTCTTAAGGTTAGGGTTAGTGCAAGGGTTAGGGTTCGGTTTTGGCTTAGGGTTATGGTTAGGTGTAGGATTAGAGTTAGTGGTCTGATTGGGGTTCTGGTTCCACTTCGGGTTCGGGATTTGGGTTAGGGTTAGAGTTAGGGTAGGATTAGGCTTCGGGTTAGGGTTAGGGTTAGGGTTTGCGTTAGGATTAGGGTTAGTGTTAGGGTTAGAGCTCGGGTTCAGGTTTGGGTTACATTTAATGGTAGGATGGCGTCATGCTTTGGGTTACAGTTACCATTTGGTTCAGGTTAGTGTTTGAGTTAGGATTATGCTTAGCGTTAGAGTTCTGGTTAGGTTTAGGGTTAGTGTTCAGGTTAGGGTTTAGTTGGGTTAGAGCTAGTGTTTGCTTTAGGTTTAGGGTTAGTTTTAGGGTTAGGCTAAGGGTTCAGTTTAGTGTTATGTTAGGGTTAGGGTTCGGATTCACGTTAGTAATTGTGTTCAAATGTGGTTTAGGGTTAGGTTTTGGGTTAGGGTTTGGGTTAGATTTAGGGTACCAGTTAGGGTTAGGGTTATGGTTCGGGTTAGTGGTAAGATTAGGGTTTGAGTTAGGGTTAGCTTTAGTGTTAGGGTTCAGGTGGGTTAGGGTTAGCATTCTTGTTAGGGTTATTGGTAGGTAGAGTTTTAGGGTTAGGTTTGGGGATAGGGTTAGGGTTCATGTTAAGTATACTGTTAGGATTAGCTTTCATGTTAGGATTAGGGTTGAGTTAGATTAATGGTTAGGATTAGGGTTATGGTGTAGGTTAGGTTTAGGGATAGGGTGAGTGTTAAGGTTAGGGTTCAGTTTCAGGTTACGTTTAGTGTTAGATTCAGGGTTTGGTTTCAGGTTAGGGCTAGAGTTGGGTTCACGTTAGGGTTCTGGTTAGGTTTATGGTTTTGCTTAGGTTTAGGTTTAGTGTTATAGTTAGTGTTCAGATTTGGTTAGGGTTAGGGTTCGGGTGGGATCCAGTTAGGGTTAGGGTTAGGGTTAGGCTTCTTGTTAGCGTTAGCACTAGGGTTCAGGTTAGGTTTAGCGTTACGATTAGGTTTAGGGTTATGGTTATGGTTAGGTTATGCCTCAGGTTATGGATAGGTTAATGATTCATGTTAATGTTATGGTTAAGGTTAGGGTTGGGATTAAGGTTAGGTTTATTGTTGGTGTTAGGTTTCTGGTTAGGGTTAGGCTTAGGATTCAGCTACATGTTAGGTTAGTGTTCGGATTCAGTTTAGGGTTAGGGTTATGATCAGGTTAGGGTGAAGGTTAGTGTTACTGTTGGGGTTAGAGTTAGCAATAGGGCTCTGTTTAGGACGAGGCATTACTATTCTGGTAAGTGTTAGTGTTAGGGTTAGGATTCAGTTTCAGTTTACAGTTAGGATAACATTCGGGTTAGGTATTAGGGACAGGCTTAGTGTTCGGGTTAGCTTTATGGTTTGGGGGGGGGTTCTTTCTCTGCCCCCGACAGCCCCGAGCTGGGTCGGTCCCTCAGACCTGGCCAGGGGCAGCTCGTCCCCCGGCGCCCTTCCCCATGGCATCCAAGGGCAAGCTGGGCGCCAGCCCCACCCCGCTTGCCACTGCCACGACCATCGCCCTACCTCGGGGGGCCTGGGCAGGACAGGGACCCGGGTGTGGGAGGCCTCCAGATCTCAGGTCTGGCACACCGTTTACCAGGCTGCTTCCTCCTCTGACGGGGGCCCAGCACACGCCCCAAGAGACTTGGCGGCCTCCCCCAGGGCTCTATCCTCTGCAACTCGTCCCCTTGGAAGGGGTCTGGCCCAGGTGCCAGGTTCGGCTGGTCGGCCAGCCTCCTCTTGGGAAAGCAGGCAAGCCGAGCCAGGCTTGCAGTGGCCCTGGCGTGACACCTGCGACCTCAGGCAGAGGGCCTCCCGCGTGCCCTCCATGGCGGACTTCTCCCCGGATCCGTGGCCTGGGCACTAGGAAGGCCGGGTCTCCCCGACTCCCGGGAGGAGGGGCTAGCCCAGTTGCGCCCTGGCCCCCAGAGCCTGCGGTGCCATCTGCCTGTCTCGGCACTTCTGACTCCACAGAGCCTTTCCTACACCTGGGCTGGCTGCAGTGGCAAAGTGCAGGCGTGGGGTGAGGCTAAGGCTTTGTCTTTCCAGGAAGAAATGAACCCCTGGCCGAAGCAGCAGGCCCAGGCAGAGCCTTGAGCTTGCAGCCCAGTACGCCTGTGGTCATCAGTTCCAGAGCAATGTTTCCAAGGCAGGGAAGCGGCCCCCAAGCTGAGTGGGAGTGGGGGAGGGGAGGGAGACAACAGCTGAAGCCGAGTCCAGAAGGGCGGCAAAGGAACAGCTGCAGCTGGGTCAGAGCCTGGAGGGAGGGCGGGGCCTTCACTGAGGACCCCCCCCCCGAGGCCAGCCCTAGGCCCCGGCGGTCGCGCAGGCGCCCTTGGCCTGTGCGGTGTGTGGGGGGTTGAACCCAAGCCCGCAGGGCTCCCGGAGCGGCCAGAGAAAGAAGGGCCCATGGAGAGGTAGGCGAGGTGGGCAGGGGGCGCCACCTTACTCTCCTCAGCTCCCTGAGGGAGAGAGAGAGAGACAGAGACAGAGAGAGAGATCCCTGACCTCTGAGTCTCTGCCTCCACCGCTGGCTGGTGCCAACTCACGCGCCATCCCACTTCCAGCCATCACCCCCACGCCTGCCCCGGGGCCAGCCCCACCACAGAGAGGCCGGTTGGTTCCTGCTCACCCCTGTGCCTTCCCTTCCCGACCTGACCCCAGTGCAGGGGATAAGCTTCAGACAAGTCTTTCCATGTCCCTCTGCATGACAATAGACTTCCTCCCCTCTCCCATTCCACAGGCCCACCCGGGACATCCACCTTGGTCATTAGCTCAGGAGAGGATGCAAGATGAGAATCTCTGCTATTGTGTGGGGAGACTCAGTTTCCCGGGTTTCCCCCATGGACACATGTTCTTCAGCTGGGTCTGATTTTCTCCAGACAAGCTGTCTTGGGAAGGATTTGGCCAGCCCTAAGAAGCTGAAGGGAAAGGGCGGAGGGGTGTTCTCTCTCTGCCCCCGACAGCCCCGAGCTGGGTCGGTCCCTCAGACCTGGCCAGGGGCAGCCCATCCCCCGGCGCCCTTCCCCGGGGCATCCAAGGGCAGGCTCGGCGCCAGCCCCACCCCGCTCGCCACTGCCCGACCATCGTCCTCCCTCGGGGGGCCTGGGCAGGACAGGGACCCGGCTGTGGGAGGCCTCCAGATCTCAGGCCTGGCACACCGTTTACCAGGCTGCTTCCTCCTCTGACGGGGGCCCAGCACACGCCCCAGGAGACTTGGCAGCCGCCCCCAGGGCTCTATCCTCTGCAACTCGTCCCCTTGGAAGGGGCCTGGCCCAGGTGCCAGGTTCGGCTGGTGCCAGCCTCCTTTGGAGAAAGCAGGCAAGCCGAGCCAGGCTTGCAGTGGCCCTGGCGTGACACCTGCCACCTCAGGCAGAGGGCCTCCCGCGTGCCCTCCATGGCGGGTTTCTCCCCGGAGCCGTGGCCTGGGCACTAGGAAGGCCGGGCCTCCCCGACTCCCGGGAGGAGGGGCTAGCCCAGTTGCGCCCTGGCCCCCAAACCCTCTGGTGCCATCTGCCTGTCTCGGCAATTCTGACTCCACAGAGCCTTTCCTACATCTGGGCTGCCTGCCGTGGCAAAGTGCAGGCGTGGGGTGAGGCCATGCCTTCTCTTTCCAGGAAAAAGTGAGCCCCTGGCCGAAGCAGCAGGCCCAGGCAGATCCTTGAGCTTGAAGCCCAGTAGGTCTGTGGCCCTCAGGGCCAGAGCAATGCTTTCAAGGCAGGGAAGCGGCCTGCAAGCTGAGTGGGAGTGGGGGAGGGGAGGGAGACAGCTGAAGCCCAGTCCAGAAGGGCGGCGATGGAAGAGCTGCAGCTGGGTCAGAGCCTGGAGGGAGGGCCGGGCCTTCACTGAGGACCCCCCCCCCAGGCCAGCCCTAGGCCCCGGCGGTCGCGCAAGCGCCCTTGGCCTGTGCGGTGTGTGGGGGCTTGAACCCAAGCCCGCAGGGCTCCCGGAGCGGCCAGAGAAAGAAGGGCCCATGGAGAGGTAGGCGAGGTGGGCAGGGGGCGCCACCTTACTCTCCTCAGCTCCCTGAGGGAGAGAGAGAGAGACAGAGACAGAGAGAGAGATCCCTGACCTCTGAGTCTCTGCCTCCACCGCTGGCTGGTGCCAACTCACGCGCCATCCCACTTCCAGCCATCACCCCCACGCCTGCCCCGGGGCCAGCCCCACCACAGAGAGGCCGGTTGGTTCCTGCTCACCTCTGTGCCGTCCCTTCCCGACCTGACCCCAGTGCAGGGGATAAGCTTCAGACAAGTCTTTCCATGTCCCTCTGCATGACAATAGACTTCCTCCCCTCTCCCATTCCACAGGCCCACCCGGGACATCCACCTTTGTCATTAGCTCAGGAGAGGATGCAAGATGAGAATCTCTGCTATTGTGTGGGGAGACTCAGTTTCCCGGGTTTCCCCCATGGACACATGTTCTTCAGCTGGGTCTGATTTTCTCCAGACAAGCTGTCTTGGGAAGGATTTGGCCAGCCCTAAGAAGCTGAAGGGAAAGGGCGGAGGGGGGTTCTCTCTCTGCCCCCGACAGCCCCGAGCTGGGTCGGTCCCTCAGACCTGGCCAGGGGCAGCCCATCCCCCGGCGCCCTTCCCCGGGGCATCCAAGGGCAGGCTCGGCGCCAGCCCCACCCCGCTCGCCACTGCCCGACCATCGTCCTCCCTCGGGGGGCCTGGGCAGGACAGGGACCCGGCTGTGGGAGGCCTCCAGATCTCAGGCCTGGCACACCGTTTACCAGGCTGCTTCCTCCTCTGACGGGGGCCCAGCACACGCCCCAGGAGACTTGGCAGCCGCCCCCAGGGCTCTATCCTCTGCAACTCGTCCCCTTGGAAGGGGCCTGGCCCAGGTGCCAGGTTCGGCTGGTCGGCCAGCCTCCTTTGGAGAAAGCAGGCAAGCCGAGCCAGGCTTGCAGTGGCCCTGGCGTGACACCTGCCACCTCAGGCAGAGGGCCTCCCGCGTGCCCTCCATGGCGGGTTTCTCCCCGGAGCCGTGGCCTGGGCACTAGGAAGGCCGGGCCTCCCCGACTCCCGGGAGGAGGGGCTAGCCCAGTTGCGCCCTGGCCCCCAAACCCTCTGGTGCCATCTGCCTGTCTCGGCACTTCTGACTCCACAGAGCCTTTCCTACATCTGGGCTGCCTGCCGTGGCAAAGTGCAGGCGTGGGGTGAGGCCATGCCTTCTCTTTCCAGGAAAAAGTGAGCCCCTGGCCGAAGCAGCAGGCCCAGGCAGAGCCTTGAGCTTGAAGCCCAGTAGGTCTGTGGCCCTCAGGGCCAGAGCAATGCTTTCAAGGCAGGGAAGCGGCCTGCAAGCTGAGTGGGAGTGGGGGAGGGGAGGGAGACAGCTGAAGCCGAGTCCAGAAGGGCGGCGATGGAAGAGCTGCAGCTGGGTCAGAGCCTGGAGGGAGGGCGGGGCCTTCACTGAGGACCCCCCCCCCCAGGCCAGCACTAGGCCCCGTCGGTCGCGCATGCGCCCTTGGCCTGTGCGGTGTGTGGGGGCTTGAACCCAAGCCCGCAGGGCTCCCGGAGCGGCCAGAGAAAGAAGGGCCCATGGAGAGGTAGGCGAGGTGGGCAGGGGGCGCCACCTTACTCTCCTCAGCTCCCTGAGGGAGAGAGAGAGAGACAGAGACAGAGAGAGAGATCCCTGACCTCTGAGTCTCTGTCTCCACCGCTGGCTGGTGCCAACTCAAGCGCCATCCCACTTCCAGCCATCACCCCCACGCCTGCCCCGGGGCCAGCCCCACCACAGAGAGGCCGGTTGGTTCCTGCTCACCTCTGTGCCGTCCCTTCCCGACCTGACCCCAGTGCAGGGGATAAGCTTCAGACAAGTCTTTCCATGTCCCTCTGCATGACAATAGACTTCCTCCCCTCTCCCATTCCACAGGCCCACCCGGGACATCCACCTTTGTCATTAGCTCAGGAGAGGATGCAAGATGAGAATCTCTGCTATTGTGTGGGGAGACTCAGTTTCCCGGGTTTCCCCCATGGACACATGTTCTTCAGCTGGGTCTGATTTTCTCCAGACAAGCTGTCTTGGGAAGGATTTGGCCAGCCCTAAGAAGCTGAAGGGAAAGGGCGGAGGGGGGTTCTCTCTCTGCCCCCGACAGCCCCGAGCTGGGTCGGTCCCTCAGACCTGGCCAGGGGCAGCCCATCCCCCGGCGCCCTTCCCCGGGGCATCCAAGGGCAGGCTCGGCGCCAGCCCCACCCCGCTCGCCACTGCCCGACCATCGTCCTCCCTCGGGGGGCCTGGGCAGGACAGGGACCCGGCTGTGGGAGGCCTCCAGATCTCAGGCCTGGCACACCGTTTACCAGGCTGCTTCCTCCTCTGACGGGGGCCCAGCACACGCCCCAGGAGACTTGGCAGCCGCCCCCAGGGCTCTATCCTCTGCAACTCGTCCCCTTGGAAGGGGCCTGGCCCAGGTGCCAGGTTCGGCTGGTCGGCCAGCCTCCTTTGGAGAAAGCAGGCAAGCCGAGCCAGGCTTGCAGTGGCCCTGGCGTGACACCTGCCACCTCAGGCAGAGGGCCTCCCGCGTGCCCTCCATGGCGGGTTTCTCCCCGGAGCCGTGGCCTGGGCACTAGGAAGGCCGGGCCTCCCCGATTCCCGGGAGGAGGGGCTAGCCCAGTTGCACCCTGGCCCCCAAACCCTCTGGTGCCATCTGCCTGTCTCGGCACTTCTGACTCCACAGAGCCTTTCCTACATCTGGGCTGCCTGCCGTGGCAAAGTGCAGGCGTGGGGTGAGGCCATGCCTTCTCTTTCCAGGAAAAAGTGAGCCCCTGGCCGAAGCAGCAGGCCCAGGCAGAGCCTTGAGCTTGAAGCCCAGTAGGTCTGTGGCCCTCAGGGCCAGAGCAATGCTTTCAAGGCAGGGAAGCGGCCTGCAAGCTGAGTGGGAGTGGGGGAGGGGAGGGAGACAGCTGAAGCCGAGTCCAGAAGGGCGGCGATGGAAGAGCTGCAGCTGGGTCAGAGCCTGGAGGGAGGGCGGGGCCTTCACTGAGGACCCCCCCCCCCGAGGCCAGCCCTAGGCCCCTGCGGTCGCGCATGCGCCCTTGGCCTGTGCGGTGTGTGGGGGCTTGAACCCAAGCCCGCAGGGCTCCAGGAGCGGCCATAGAAAGAAGGGCCCATGGAGAGGTAGGCGAGGTGGGCAGGGGGCGCCACCTTACTCTCCTCAGCTCCCTGAGGGAGAGAGAGAGAGACAGAGACAGAGAGAGAGATCCCTGACCTCTGAGTCTCTGCCTCCACCGCTGGCTGGTGCCAACTCACGCGCCATCCCACTTCCAGCCATCACCCCCACGCCTGCCCCGGGGCCAGCCCCACCACAGAGAGGCCGGTTGGTTCCTGCTCACCTCTGTGCCGTCCCTTCCCGACCTGACCCCAGTGCAGGGGATAAGCTTCAGACAAGTCTTTCCATGTCCCTCTGCATGACAATAGACTTCCTCCCCTCTCCCATTCCACAGGCCCACCCGGGACATCCACCTTTGTCATTAGCTCAGGAGAGGATGCAAGATGAGAATCTCTGCTATTGTGTGGGGAGACTCAGTTTCCAGGGTTTCCCCCATGGACACATGTTCTTCAGCTGGGTCTGATTTTCTCCAGACAAGCTGTCTTGGAAGGATTTGGCCAGCCCTAAGAAGCTGAAGGGAAAGGGCGGAGGGGGGTTCTCTCTCTGCCCCCGACAGCCCCGAGCTGGGTCGGTCCCTCAGACCTGGCCAGGGGCAGCCCATCCCCCGGCGCCCTTCCCCGGGGCATCCAAGGGCAGGCTCGGCGCCAGCCCCACCCCGCTCGCCACTGCCCGACCATCGTCCTCCCTCGGGGGGCCTGGGCAGGACAGGGACCCGGCTGTGGGAGGCCTCCAGATCTCAGGCCTGGCACACCGTTTACCAGGCTGCTTCCTCCTCTGACGGGGGCCCAGCACACGCCCCAGGAGACTTGGCAGCCGCCCCCAGGGCTCTATCCTCTGCAACTCGTCCCCTTGGAAGGGGCCTGGCCCAGGTGCCAGGTTCGGCTGGTCGGCCAGCCTCCTTTGGAGAAAGCAGGCAAGCCGAGCCAGGCTTGCAGTGGCCCTGGCGTGACACCTGCCACCTCAGGCAGAGGGCCTCCCGCGTGCCCTCCATGGCGGGTTTCTCCCCGGAGCCGTGGCCTGGGCACTAGGAAGGCCGGGCCTCCCCGACTCCCGGGAGGAGGGGCTAGCCCAGTTGCACCCTGGCCCCCAAACCCTCTGGTGCCATCTGCCTGTCTCGGCACTTCTGACTCCACAGAGCCTTTCCTACATCTGGGCTGCCTGCCGTGGCAAAGTGCAGGCGTGGGGTGAGGCCATGCCTTCTCTTTCCAGGAAAAAGTGAGCCCCTGGCCGAAGCAGCAGGCCCAGGCAGAGCCTTGAGCTTGAAGCCCAGTAGGTCTGTGGCCCTCAGGGCCAGAGCAATGCTTTCAAGGCAGGGAAGCGGCCTGCAAGCTGAGTGGGAGTGGGGGAGGGGAGGGAGACAGCTGAAGCCGAGTCCAGAAGGGCGGCGATGGAAGAGCTGCAGCTGGGTCAGAGCCTGGAGGGAGGGCGGGGCCTTCACTGAGGACCCCCCCCCCCCGAGGCCAGCCCTAGGCCCCTGCGGTCGCGCATGCGCCCTTGGCCTGTGCGGTGTGTGGGGGCTTGAACCCAAGCCCGCAGGGCTCCAGGAGCGGCCATAGAAAGAAGGGCCCATGGAGAGGTAGGCGAGGTGGGCAGGGGGCGCCACCTTACTCTCCTCAGCTCCCTGAGGGAGAGAGAGAGAGACAGAGACAGAGAGAGAGATCCCTGACCTCTGAGTCTCTGCCTCCACCGCTGGCTGGTGCCAACTCACGCGCCATCCCACTTCCAGCCATCACCCCCACGCCTGCCCCGGGGCCAGCCCCACCACAGAGAGGCCGGTTGGTTCCTGCTCACCTCTGTGCCGTCCCTTCCCGACCTGACCCCAGTGCAGGGGATAAGCTTCAGACAAGTCTTTCCATGTCCCTCTGCATGACAATAGACTTCCTCCCCTCTCCCATTCCACAGGCCCACCCGGGACATCCACCTTTGTCATTAGCTCAGGAGAGGATGCAAGATGAGAATCTCTGCTATTGTGTGGGGAGACTCAGTTTCCAGGGTTTCCCCCATGGACACATGTTCTTCAGCTGGGTCTGATTTTCTCCAGACAAGCTGTCTTGGGAAGGATTTGGCCAGCCCTAAGAACCTGAAGGGAAAGGGCGGAGGGGGGTTCTCTCTCTGCCCCCGACAGCCCCGAGCTGGGTCGGTCCCTCAGACCTGGCCAGGGGCAGCCCATCCCCCGGCGCCCTTCCCCGCGTCGTCCAAGGGCAGGCTCGGCGCCAGCCCCACCCCGCTCGCCACTGCCCGACCATCGTCCTCCCTCGGGGGGCCTGGGCAGGACAGGGACCCGGCTGTGGGAGGCCTCCAGATCTCAGGCCTGGCACACCGTTTACCAGGCTGCTTCCTCCTCTGACGGGGGCCCAGCACACGCCCCAGGAGACTTGGCAGCCGCCCCCAGGGCTCTATCCTCTGGAACTCGTCCCCTTGGAAGGGGCCTGGCCCAGGTGCCAGGTTCGGCTGGTCGGCCAGCCTCCTTTGGAGAAAGCAGGCAAGCCGAGCCAGGCTTGCAGTGGCCCTGGCGTGACACCTGCCACCTCAGGCAGAGGGCCTCCCGCGTGCCCTCCATGGCGGGTTTCTCCCCGGAGCCGTGGCCTGGGCACTAGGAAGGCCGGGCCTCCCCGACTCCCGGGAGGAGGGGCTAGCCCAGTTGCGCCCTGGCCCCCAAACCCTCTGGTGCCATCTGCCTGTCTCGGCACTTCTGACTCCACAGAGCCTTTCCTACATCTGGGCTGCCTGCCGTGGCAAAGTGCAGGCGTGGGGTGAGGCCATGCCTTCTCTTTCCAGGAAAAAGTGAGCCCCTGGCCGAAGCAGCAGGCCCAGGCAGAGCCTTGAGCTTGAAGCCCAGTAGGTCTGTGGCCCTCAGGGCCAGAGCAATGCTTTCAAGGCAGGGAAGCGGCCTGCAAGCTGAGTGGGAGTGGGGGGAGGGGAGGGAGACAGCTGAAGCCTAGTCCAGAAGGGCGGCGATGGAAGAGCTGCAGCTGGGTCAGAGCCTGGAGGGAGGGCGGGGCATTCACTGAGGACCCCCCCCCTGAGGCCAGCCCTAGGCCCCTGCGGTCGCGCATGCGCCCTTGGCCTGTGCGGTGTGTGGGGGCTTGAACCCAAGCCCGCAGGGCTCCCGGAGCGGCCAGAGAAAGAAGGGCCCATGGAGAGGTAGGCGAGGTGGGCAGGGGGCGCCACCTTACTCTCCTCAGCTCCCTGAGGGAGAGAGAGAGAGACAGAGACAGAGAGAGAGATCCCTGACCTCTGAGTCTCTGCCTCCACCGCTGGCTGGTGCCAACTCACGCGCCATCCCACTTCCAGCCATCACCCCCACGCCTGCCCCGGGGCCAGCCCCACCACAGAGAGGCCGGTTGGTTCCTGCTCACCTCTGTGCCGTCCCTTCCCGACCTGACCCCAGTGCAGGGGATAAGCTTCAGACAAGTCTTTCCATGTCCCTCTGCATGACAATAGACTTCCTCCCCTCTCCCATTCCACAGGCCCACCCGGGACATCCACCTTTGTCATTAGCTCAGGAGAGGATGCAAGATGAGAATCTCTGCTGTTGTGTGGGGAGACTCAGTTTCCCGGGTTTCCCCCATGGACACATGTTCTTCAGCTGGGTCTGATTTTCTCCAGACAAGCTGTCTTGGGAAGGATTTGGCCAGCCCTAAGAACCTGAAGGGAAAGGGCGGAGGGGGGTTCTCTCTCTGCCCCCGACAGCCCCGAGCTGGGTCGCTCCCTCAGACCTGGCCAGGGGCAGCCCATCCCCCGGCGCCCTTCCCCGGGGCATCCAAGGGCAGGCTCGGCGCCAGCCCCACCCCGCTCGCCACTGCCCGACCATCGTCCTCCCTCGGGGGGCCTGGGCAGGACAGGGACCCGGCTGTGGGAGGCCTCCAGATCTCAGGCCTGGCACACCGTTTACCAGGCTGCTTCCTCCTCTGACGGGGGCCCAGCACACGCCCCAGGAGACTTGGCAGCCGCCCCCAGGGCTCTATCCTCTGCAACTCGTCCCCTTGGAAGGGGCCTGGCCCAGGTGCCAGGTTCGGCTGGTCGGCCAGCCTCCTTTGGAGAAAGCAGGCAAGCCGAGCCAGGCTTGCAGTGGCCCTGGCGTGACACCTGCCACCTCAGGCAGAGGGCCTCCCGCGTGCCCTCCATGGCGGGTTTCTCCCCGGAGCCGTGGCCTGGGCACTAGGAAGGCCGGGCCTCCCCGACTCCCGGGAGGAGGGGCTAGCCCAGTTGCGCCCTGGCCCCCAAACCCTCTGGTGCCATCTGCCTGTCTCGGCACTTCTGACTCCACAGAGCCTTTCCTACATCTGGGCTGCCTGCCGTGGCAAAGTGCAGGCGTGGGGGTGAGGCCATGCCTTCTCTTTCCATGAAAAAGTGAGCCCCTGGCCGAAGCAGCAGGCCCAGGCAGAGCCTTGAGCTTGAAGCCCAGTAGGTCTGTGGCCCTCAGGGCCAGAGCAATGCTTTCAAGGCAGGGAAGCGGCCTGCAAGCTGAGTGGGAGTGGGGGAGGGGAGGGAGACAGCTGAAGCCGAGTCCAGAAGGGCGGCGATGGAAGAGCTGCAGCTGGGTCAGAGCCTGGAGGGAGGGCGGGGCCTTCACTGAGGACCCCCCCCCCTGAGGCCAGCCCTAGGCCCCTGCGGTCGCGCATGCGCCCTTGGCCTGTGCGGTGTGTGGGGGCTTGAACCCAAGCCCGCAGGGCTCCCGGAGCGGCCAGAGAAAGAAGGGCCCATGGAGAGGTAGGCGAGGTGGGCAGGGGGCGCCACCTTACTCTCCTCAGCTCCCTGAGGGAGAGAGAGAGAGACAGAGACAGAGAGAGAGATCCCTGACCTCTGAGTCTCTGCCTCCACCGCTGGCTGGTGCCAACTCACGCGCCATCCCACTTCCAGCCATCACCCCCACGCCTGCCCCGGGGCCAGCCCCACCACAGAGAGGCCGGTTGGTTCCTGCTCACCTCTGTGCCGTCCCTTCCCGACCTGACCCCAGTGCAGGGGATAAGCTTCAGACAAGTCTTTCCATGTCCCTCTGCATGACAATAGACTTCCTCCCCTCTCCCATTCCACAGGCCCACCCGGGACATCCACCTTTGTCATTAGCTCAGGAGAGGATGCAAGATGAGAATCTCTGCTGTTGTGTGGGGAGACTCAGTTTCCCGGGTTTCCCCCATGGACACATGTTCTTCATCTGGGTCTGATTTTCTCCAGACAAGCTGTCTTGGGAAGGATTTGGCCAGCCCTAAGAACCTGAAGGGAAAGGGCGGAGGGGGGTTCTCTCTCTGCCCCCGACAGCCCCGAGCTGGGTCGCTCCCTCAGACCTGGCCAGGGGCAGCCCATCCCCCGGCGCCCTTCCCCGGGGCATCCAAGGGCAGGCTCGGCGCCAGCCCCACCCCGCTCGCCACTGCCCCGACCATCGTCCTCCCTCGGGGGGCCTGGGCAGGACAGGGACCCGGCTGTGGGAGGCCTCCAGATCTCAGGCCTGGCACACCGTTTACCAGGCTGCTTCCTCCTCTGACGGGGGCCCAGCACACGCCCCAGGAGACTTGGCAGCCGCCCCCAGGGCTCTATCCTCTGGAACTCGTCCCCTTGGAAGGGGCCTGGCCCAGGTGCCAGGTTCGGCTGGTCGGCCAGCCTCCTTTGGAGAAAGCAGGCAAGCCGAGCCAGGGTGGCAGTGGCCCTGGCGTGACACCTGCCACCTCAGGCAGAGGGCCTCCCGCGTGCCCTCCATGGCGGGTTTCTCCCCGGAGCCGTGGCCTGGGCACTAGGAAGGCCGGGCCTCCCCGACTCCCGGTAGGAGGGGCTAGCCCAGTTGCGCCCTGGCCCCCAAACCCTCTGGTGCCATCTGCCTGTCTCGGCACTTCTGACTCCACAGAGCCTTTCCTACATCTGGGCTGCCTGCCGTGGCAAAGTGCAGGCGTGGGGTGAGGCCATGCCTTCTCTTTCCAGGAAAAAGTGAGCCCCTGGCCGAAGCAGCAGGCCCAGGCAGAGCCTTGAGCTTGAAGCCCAGTAGGTCTGTGGCCCTCAGGGCCAGAGCAATGCTTTCAAGGCAGGGAAGCGGCCTGCAAGCTGAGTGGGAGTGGGGGAGGGGAGGGAGACAGCTGAAGCCGAGTCCAGAAGGGCGGTGATGGAAGAGCTGCAGCTGGGTCAGAGCCTGGAGGGAGGGCGGGGCCTTCACTGAGGACCCTCCCCCCCCGAGGGCAGCCCTAGGCCCAGGCGGTCGCGCATGCGCCCTTGGCCTGTGCGGTGTGTGGGGGCTTGAACCCAAGCCCGCAGGGCTCCCGGAGCGGCCAGAGAAAGAAGGGCCCATGGAGAGGTAGGCGAGGTGGGCAGGGGGCGCCACCTTACTCTCCTCAGCTCCCTGAGGGAGAGAGAGAGAGACAGAGACAGAGAGAGAGATCCCTGACCTCTGAGTCTCTGCCTCCACCGCTGGCTGGTGCCAACTCACGCGCCATCCCACTTCCAGCCATCACCCCCACGCCTGCCCCGGGGCCAGCCCCACCACAGAGAGGCCGGTTGGTTCCTGCTCACCTCTGTGCCGTCCCTTCCCGACCTGACCCCAGTGCAGGGGATAAGCTTCAGACAAGTCTTTCCATGTCCCTCTGCATGACAATAGACTTCCTCCCCTCTCCCATTCCACAGGCCCACCCGGGACATCCACCTTTGTCATTAGCTCAGGAGAGGATGCAAGATGAGAATCTCTGCTATTGTGTGGGGAGACTCAGTTTCCCGGGTTTCCCCCATGGACACATGTTCTTCAGCTGGGTCTGATTTTCTCCAGACAAGCTGTCTTGGGAAGGATTTGGCCAGCCCTAAGAACCTGAAGGGAAAGGGCGGAGGGGGGTTCTCTCTCTGCCCCCGACAGCCCCGAGCTGGGTCGGTCCCTCAGACCTGGCCAGGGGCAGCCCATCCCCCGGCGCCCTTCCCCGGGGCATCCAAGGGCAGGCTCGGCGCCAGCCCCACCCCGCTCGCCACTGCCCGACCATCGTCCTCCCTCGGGGGGCCTGGGCAGGACAGGGACCCGGCTGTGGGAGGCCTCCAGATCTCAGGCCTGGCACACCGTTTACCAGGCTGTTTCCTCCTCTGACGGGGGCACTGCACACGCCCCAGGAGACTTGGCAGCCGCCCCCAGGGCTCTATCCTCTGGAACTCGTCCCCTTGGAAGGGGCCTGGCCCATGTGCCAGGTTCGGCTGGTCGGCCAGCCTCCTTTGGAGAAAGCAGGCAAGCCGAGCCAGGCTTGCAGTGGCCCTGGCGTGACACCTGCCACCTCAGGCAGAGGGCCTCCCGCGTGCCCTCCATGGCGGGTTTCTCCCCGGAGCCGTGGCCTGGGCACTAGGAAGGCCGGGCCTCCCCGACTCCCGGGAGGAGGGGCTAGCCCAGTTGCGCCCTGGCCCCCAAACCCTCTGGTGCCATCTGCCTGTCTCGGCACTTCTGACTCCACAGAGCCTTTCCTACATCTGGGCTGCCTGCCGTGGCAAAGTGCAGGCGTGGGGTGAGGCCATGCCTTCTCTTTCCAGGAAAAAGTGAGCCCCTGGCCGAAGCAGCAGGCCCAGGCAGAGCCTTGAGCTTGAAGCCCAGTAGGTCTGTGGCCCTCAGGGCCAGAGCAATGCTTTCAAGGCAGGGAAGCGGCCTGCAAGCTGAGTGGGAGTGGGGGAGGGGAGGGAGACAGCTGAAGCCGAGTCCAGAAGGGCGGTGATGGAAGAGCTGCAGCTGGGTCAGAGCCTGGAGGGAGGGCGGGGCCTTCACTGAGGACCCCCCCCCACGAGGGCAGCCCTAGGCCCAGGCGGTCGCGCATGCGCCCTTGGCCTGTGCGGTGTGTGGGGGCTTGAACCCAAGCCCGCAGGGCTCCCGGAGCGGCCAGAGAAAGAAGGGCCCATGGAGAGGTAGGCGAGGTGGGCAGGGGGCGCCACCTTACTCTCCTCAGCTCCCTGAGGGAGAGAGATAGAGACAGAGACAGAGAGAGAGATCCCTGACCTCTGAGTCTCTGCCTCCACCGCTGGCTGGTGCCAACTCACGCGCCATCCCACTTCCAGCCATCACCCCCACGCCTGCCCCGGGGCCAGCCCCACCACAGAGAGGCCGGTTGGTTCCTGCTCACCTCTGTGCCGTCCCTTCCCGACCTGACCCCAGTGCAGGGGATAAGCTTCAGACAAGTCTTTCCATGTCCCTCTGCATGACAATAGACTTCCTCCCCTCTCCCATTCCACAGGCCCACCCGGGACATCCACCTTTGTCATTAGCTCAGGAGAGGATGCAAGATGAGAATCTCTGCTATTGTGTGGGGAGACTCAGTTTCCCGGGTTTCCCCCATGGACACATGTTCTTCAGCTGGGTCTGATTTTCTCCAGACAAGCTGTCTTGGGAAGGATTTGGCCAGCCCTAAGAACCTGAAGGGAAAGGGCGGAGGGGGGTTCTCTCTCTGCCCCCGACAGCCCCGAGCTGGGTCGCTCCCTCAGACCTGGCCAGGGGCAGCCCATCCCCCGGCGCCCTTCCCCGGGGCATCCAAGGGCAGGCTCGGCGCCAGCCCCACCCCGCTCGCCACTGCCCGACCATCGTCCTCCCTCGGGGGGCCTGGGCAGGACAGGGACCCGGCTGTGGGAGGCCTCCAGATCTCAGGCCTGGCACACCGTTTACCAGGCTGCTTCCTCCTCTGACGGGGGCCCAGCACACGCCCCAGGAGACTTGGCAGCCGCCCCCAGGGCTCTATCCTCTGGAACTCGTCCCCTTGGAAGGGGCCTGGCCCAGGTGCCAGGTTCGGCTGGTCGGCCAGCCTCCTTTGGAGAAAGCAGGCAAGCCGAGCCAGGCTTGCAGTGGCCCTGGCGTGACACCTGCCACCTCAGGCAGAGGGCCTCCCGCGTGCCCTCCATGGCGGGTTTCTCCCCGGAGCCGTGGCCTGGGCACTAGGAAGGCCGGGCCTCCCCGACTCCCGGGAGGAGGGGCTAGCCCAGTTGCGCCCTGGCCCCCAAACCCTCTGGTGTCATCTGCCTGTCTCGGCACTTCTGACTCCACAGAGCCTTTCCTACATCTGGGCTGCCTGCCGTGGCAAAGTGCAGGCGTGGGGTGAGGCCATGCCTTCTCTTTCCAGGAAAAAGTGAGCCCCTGGCCGAAGCAGCAGGCCCAGGCAGAGCCTTGAGCTTGAAGCCCAGTAGGTCTGTGGCCCTCAGGGCCAGAGCAATGCTTTCAAGGCAGGGAAGCGGCCTGCAATCTGAGTGGGAGTGGGGGAGGGGAGGGAGACTGCTGAAGCCCAGTCCAGAAGGGCGGCGATGGAAGAGCTGCAGCTGGGTCAGAGCCTGGAGGGAGGGCGGGGCCTTCACTGAGGACCCCCCCCCCGAGGGCAGCCCTAGGCCCCGGCGGTCGCGCATGCGCCCTTGGCCTGTGCGGTGTGTGGGGGCTTGAACCCAAGCCCGCAGGGCTCCCGGAGCGGCCAGAGAAAGAAGGGCCCATGGAGAGGTAGGCGAGGTGGGCAGGGGGCGCCACCTTACTCTCCTCAGCTCCCTGAAGGAGAGAGATAGAGACAGAGACAGAGAGAGAGATCCCTGACCTCTGAGTCTCTGCCTCCACCGCTGGCTGGTGCCAACTCACGCGCCATCCCACTTCCAGCCATCACCCCCACGCCTGCCCCGGGGCCAGCCCCACCACAGAGAGGCCGGTTGGTTCCTGCTCACCTCTGTGCCGTCCCTTCCCGACCTGACCCCAGTGCAGGGGATAAGCTTCAGACAAGTCTTTCCATGTACCTCTGCATGACAATAGACTTCCTCCCCTCTCCCATTCCACAGGCCCACCCGGGACATCCACCTTTGTCATTAGCTCAGGAGAGGATGCAAGATGAGAATCTCTGCTATTGTGTGGGGAGACTCAGTTTCCCGGGTTTCCCCCATGGACACATGTTCTTCAGCTGGGTCTGATTTTCTCCAGACAAGCTGTCTTGGGAAGGATTTGGCCAGCCCTAAGAACCTGAAGGGAAAGGGCGGAGGGGGGTTCTCTCTCTGCCCCCGACAGCCCCGAGCTGGGTCGGTCCCTCAGACCTGGCCAGGGGCAGCCCATCCCCCGGCGCCCTTCCCCGGGGCATCCAAGGGCAGGCTCGGCGCCAGCCCCACCCCGCTCGCCACTGCCCGACCATCGTCCTCCCTCGGGGGGCCTGGGCAGGACAGGGACCCGGCTGTGGGAGGCCTCCAGATCTCAGGCCTGGCACACCGTTTACCAGGCTGCTTCCTCCTCTGACGGGGGCCCAGCACACGCCCCAGGAGACTTGGCAGCCGCCCCCAGGGCTCTATCCTCTGGAACTCGTCCCCTTGGAAGGGGCCTGGCCCAGGTGCCAGGTTCGGCTGGTCGGCCAGCCTCCTTTGGAGAAAGCAGGCAAGCCGAGCCAGGCTTGCAGTGGCCCTGGCGTGACACCTGCCACCTCAGGCAGAGGGCCTCCCGCGTGCCCTCCATGGCGGGTTTCTCCCCGGAGCCGTGGCCTGGGCACTAGGAAGGCCGGGCCTCCCCGACTCCCGGGAGGAGGGGCTAGCCCAGTTGCGCCCTGGCCCCCAAACCCTCTGGTGCCATCTGCCTGTCTCGGCACTTCTGACTCCACAGAGCCTTTCCTACATCTGGGCTGCCTGCCGTGGCAAAGTGCAGGCGTGGGGTGAGGCCATGCCTTCTCTTTCCAGGAAAAAGTGAGCCCCTGGCCGAAGCAGCAGGCCCATGCAGAGCCTTGAGCTTGAAGCCCAGTAGGTCTGTGGCCCTCAGGGCCAGAGCAATGCTTTCAAGGCAGGGAAGCGGCCTGCAAGCTGAGTGGGAGTGGGGGAGGGGAGGGAGACAGCTGAAGCCGAGTCCAGAAGGGCGGCGATGGAAGAGCTGCAGCTGGGTCAGAGCCTGGAGGGAGGGCGGGGCCTTCACTGAGGACCCCCCCCCCCCCGAGGGCAGCCCTAGGCCCCGGCGGTCGCGCATGCGCCCTTGGCCTGTGCGGTGTGTGGGGGCTTGAACCCAAGCCCGCAGGGCTCCCGGAGCGGCCAGAGAAAGAAGGGCCCATGGAGAGGTAGGCGAGGTGGGCAGGGGGCGCCACCTTACTCTCCTCAGCTCCCTGAGGGAGAGAGAGAGAGACAGAGAGAGAGAGAGAGAGAGATCCCTGACCTCTGAGTCTCTGCCTCCACCGCTGGCTGGGCCAACTCACGCGCCATCCCACTTCCAGCCATCACCCCCACGCCTGCCCCGGGGCCAGCCCCACCACAGAGAGGCCGGTTGGTTCCTGCTCACCTCTGTGCCGACCCTTCCTGACCTGACCCCAGTGCAGGGGATAAGCTTCAGACAAGTCTTTCCATGTCCCTCTGCATGACAATAGACTTCCTCCCCTCTCCCATTCCACAGGCCCACCCGGGACATCCACCTTTGTCATTAGCTCAGGAGAGGATGCAAGATGAGAATCTCTGCTATTGTGTGGGGAGACTCAGTTTCCCGGGTTTCCCCCATGGACACATGTTCTTCAGCTGGGTCTGATTTTCTCCAGACAAGCTGTCTTGGGAAGGATTTGGCCAGCCCTAAGAACCTGAAGGGAAAGGGCGGAGGGGGGTTCTCTCTCTGCCCCCGACAGCCCCGAGCTGGGTCGGTCCCTCAGACCTGGCCAGGGGCAGCCCATCCCCCGGCGCCCTTCCCCGGGGCATCCAAGGGCAGGCTCGGCGCCAGCCCCACCCCGCTCGCCACTGCCCGACCATCGTCCTCCCTCGGGGGGCCTGGGCAGGACAGGGACCCGGCTGTGGGAGGCCTCCAGATCTCAGGCCTGGCACACCGTTTACCAGGCTGCTTCCTCCTCTGACGGGGGCCCAGCACACGCCCCAGGAGACTTGGCAGCCGCCCCCAGGGCTCTATCCTCTGGAACTCGTCCCCTTGGAAGGGGCCTGGCCCAGGTGCCAGGTTCGGCTGGTCGGCCAGCCTCCTTTGGAGAAAGCAGGCAAGCCGAGCCAGGCTTGCAGTGGCCCTGGCGTGACACCTGCCACCTCAGGCAGAGGGCCTCCCGCGTGCCCTCCATGGCGGGTTTCTCCCCGGAGCCGTGGCCTGGGCACTAGGAAGGCCGGGCCTCCCCGACTCCCGGGAGGAGGGGCTAGCCCAGTTGCGCCCTGGCCCCCAAACCCTCTGGTGCCATCTGCCTGTCTCGGCACTTCTGACTCCACAGAGCCTTTCCTACATCTGGGCTGCCTGCCGTGGCAAAGTGCAGGCGTGGGGTGAGGCCATGCCTTCTCTTTCCAGGAAAAAGTGAGCCCCTGGCCGAAGCAGCAGGCCCAGGCAGAGCCTTGAGCTTGAAGCCCAGTAGGTCTGTGGCCCTCAGGGCCAGAGCAATGCTTTCAAGGCAGGGAAGCGGCCTGCAAGCTGAGTGGGAGTGGGGGAGGGGAGGGAGACAGCTGAAGCCGAGTCCAGAAGGGCGGTGATGGAAGAGCTGCAGCTGGGTCAGAGCCTGGAGGGAGGGCGGGGCCTTCACTGAGGACCCCCCCCCACGAGGGCAGCCCTAGGCCCAGGCGGTCGCGCATGCGCCCTTGGCCTGTGCGGTGTGTGGGGGCTTGAACCCAAGCCCGCAGGGCTCCCGGAGCGGCCAGAGAAAGAAGGGCCCATGGAGAGGTAGGCGAGGTGGGCAGGGGGCGCCACCTTACTCTCCTCAGCTCCCTGAGGGAGAGAGATAGAGACAGAGACAGAGAGAGAGATCCCTGACCTCTGAGTCTCTGCCTCCACCGCTGGCTGGTGCCAACTCACGCGCCATCCCACTTCCAGCCATCACCCCCACGCCTGCCCCGGGGCCAGCCCCACCACAGAGAGGCCGGTTGGTTCCTGCTCACCTCTGTGCCGTCCCTTCCCGACCTGACCCCAGTGCAGGGGATAAGCTTCAGACAAGTCTTTCCATGTCCCTCTGCATGACAATAGACTTCCTCCCCTCTCCCATTCCACAGGCCCACCCGGGACATCCACCTTTGTCATTAGCTCAGGAGAGGATGCAAGATGAGAATCTCTGCTATTGTGTGGGGAGACTCAGTTTCCCGGGTTTCCCCCATGGACACATGTTCTTCAGCTGGGTCTGATTTTCTCCAGACAAGCTGTCTTGGGAAGGATTTGGCCAGCCCTAAGAACCTGAAGGGAAAGGGCGGAGGGGGGTTCTCTCTCTGCCCCCGACAGCCCCGAGCTGGGTCGGTCCCTCAGACCTGGCCAGGGGCAGCCCATCCCCCGGCGCCCTTCCCCGGGGCATCCAAGGGCAGGCTCGGCGCCAGCCCCACCCCGCTCGCCACTGCCCGACCATCGTCCTCCCTCGGGGGGCCTGGGCAGGACAGGGACCCGGCTGTGGGAGGCCTCCAGATCTCAGGCCTGGCACACCGTTTACCAGGCTGCTTCCTCCTCTGACGGGGGCCCAGCACACGCCCCAGGAGACTTGGCAGCCGCCCCCAGGGCTCTATCCTCTGGAACTCGTCCCCTTGGAAGGGGCCTGGCCCAGGTGCCAGGTTCGGCTGGTCGGCCAGCCTCCTTTGGAGAAAGCAGGCAAGCCGAGCCAGGCTTGCAGTGGCCCTGGCGTGACACCTGCCACCTCAGGCAGAGGGCCTCCCGCGTGCCCTCCATGGCGGGTTTCTCCCCGGAGCCGTGGCCTGGGCACTAGGAAGGCCGGGCCTCCCCGACTCCCGGGAGGAGGGGCTAGCCCAGTTGCGCCCTGGCCCCCAAACCCTCTGGTGTCATCTGCCTGTCTCGGCACTTCTGACTCCACAGAGCCTTTCCTACATCTGGGCTGCCTGCCGTGGCAAAGTGCAGGCGTGGGGTGAGGCCATGCCTTCTCTTTCCAGGAAAAAGTGAGCCCCTGGCCGAAGCAGCAGGCCCAGGCAGAGCCTTGAGCTTGAAGCCCAGTAGGTCTGTGGCCCTCAGGGCCAGAGCAATGCTTTCAAGGCAGGGAAGCGGCCTGCAATCTGAGTGGGAGTGGGGGAGGGGAGGGAGACTGCTGAAGCCCAGTCCAGAAGGGCGGCGATGGAAGAGCTGCAGCTGGGTCAGAGCCTGGAGGGAGGGCGGGGCCTTCACTGAGGACCCCCCCCCCCGAGGGCAGCCCTAGGCCCCGGCGGTCGCGCATGCGCCCTTGGCCTGTGCGGTGTGTGAGGGCTTGAACCCAAGCCCGCAGGGCTCCCGGAGCGGCCAGAGAAAGAAGGGCCCATGGAGAGGTAGGCGAGGTGGGCAGGGGGCGCCACCTTACTCTCCTCAGCTCCCTGAAGGAGAGAGATAGAGACAGAGACAGAGAGAGAGATCCCTGACCTCTGAGTCTCTGCCTCCACCGCTGGCTGGTGCCAACTCACGCGCCATCCCACTTCCAGCCATCACCCCCACGCCTGCCCCGGGGCCAGCCCCACCACAGAGAGGCCGGTTGGTTCCTGCTCACCTCTGTGCCGTCCCTTCCCGACCTGACCCCAGTGCAGGGGATAAGCTTCAGACAAGTCTTTCCATGTACCTCTGCATGACAATAGACTTCCTCCCCTCTCCCATTCCACAGGCCCACCCGGGACATCCACCTTTGTCATTAGCTCAGGAGAGGATGCAAGATGAGAATCTCTGCTATTGTGTGGGGAGACTCAGTTTCCCGGGTTTCCCCCATGGACACATGTTCTTCAGCTGGGTCTGATTTTCTCCAGACAAGCTGTCTTGGGAAGGATTTGGCCAGCCCTAAGAACCTGAAGGGAAAGGGCGGAGGGGGGTTCTCTCTCTGCCCCCGACAGCCCCGAGCTGGGTCGGTCCCTCAGACCTGGCCAGGGGCAGCCCATCCCCCGGCGCCCTTCCCCGGGGCATCCAAGGGCAGGCTCGGCGCCAGCCCCACCCCGCTCGCCACTGCCCGACCATCGTCCTCCCTCGGGGGGCCTGGGCAGGACAGGGACCCGGCTGTGGGAGGCCTCCAGATCTCAGGCCTGGCACACCGTTTACCAGGCTGCTTCCTCCTCTGACGGGGGCCCAGCACACGCCCCAGGAGACTTGGCAGCCGCCCCCAGGGCTCTATCCTCTGGAACTCGTCCCCTTGGAAGGGGCCTGGCCCAGGTGCCAGGTTCGGCTGGTCGGCCAGCCTCCTTTGGAGAAAGCAGGCAAGCCGAGCCAGGCTTGCAGTGGCCCTGGCGTGACACCTGCCACCTCAGGCAGAGGGCCTCCCGCGTGCCCTCCATGGCGGGTTTCTCCCCGGAGCCGTGGCCTGGGCACTAGGAAGGCCGGGCCTCCCCGACTCCCGGGAGGAGGGGCTAGCCCAGTTGCGCCCTGGCCCCCAAACCCTCTGGTGCCATCTGCCTGTCTCGGCACTTCTGACTCCACAGAGCCTTTCCTACATCTGGGCTGCCTGCCGTGGCAAAGTGCAGGCGTGGGGTGAGGCCATGCCTTCTCTTTCCAGGAAAAAGTGAGCCCCTGGCCGAAGCAGCAGGCCCATGCAGAGCCTTGAGCTTGAAGCCCAGTAGGTCTGTGGCCCTCAGGGCCAGAGCAATGCTTTCAAGGCAGGGAAGCGGCCTGCAAGCTGAGTGGGAGTGGGGGAGGGGAGGGAGACAGCTGAAGCCGAGTCCAGAAGGGCGGCGATGGAAGAGCTGCAGCTGGGTCAGAGCCTGGAGGGAGGGCGGGGCCTTCACTGAGGACCCCCCCCCCCCGAGGGCAGCCCTAGGCCCCGGCGGTCGCGCATGCGCCCTTGGCCTGTGCGGTGTGTGGGGGCTTGAACCCAAGCCCGCAGGGCTCCCGGAGCGGCCAGAGAAAGAAGGGCCCATGGAGAGGTAGGCGAGGTGGGCAGGGGGCGCCACCTTACTCTCCTCAGCTCCCTGAGGGAGAGAGAGAGAGACAGAGAGAGAGAGAGAGAGAGATCCCTGACCTCTGAGTCTCTGCCTCCACCGCTGGCTGGGCCAACTCACGCGCCATCCCACTTCCAGCCATCACCCCCACGCCTGCCCCGGGGCCAGCCCCACCACAGAGAGGCCGGTTGGTTCCTGCTCACCTCTGTGCCGACCCTTCCTGACCTGACCCCAGTGCAGGGGATAAGCTTCAGACAAGTCTTTCCATGTCCCTCTGCATGACAATAGACTTCCTCCCCTCTCCCATTCCACAGGCCCACCCGGGACATCCACCTTTGTCATTAGCTCAGGAGAGGATGCAAGATGAGAATCTCTGCTATTGTGTGGGGAGACTCAGTTTCCCGGGTTTCCCCCATGGACACATGTTCTTCAGCTGGGTCTGATTTTCTCCAGACAAGCTGTCTTGGGAAGGATTTGGCCAGCCCTAAGAACCTGAAGGGAAAGGGCGGAGGGGGGTTCTCTCTCTGCCCCCGACAGCCCCGAGCTGGGTCGGTCCCTCAGACCTGGCCAGGGGCAGCCCATCCCCCGGCGCCCTTCCCCGGGGCATCCAAGGGCAGGCTCGGCGCCAGCCCCACCCCGCTCGCCACTGCCCGACCATCGTCCTCCCTCGGGGGGCCTGGGCAGGACAGGGACCCGGCTGTGGGAGGCCTCCAGATCTCAGGCCTGGCACACCGTTTACCAGGCTGCTTCCTCCTCTGACGGGGGCCCAGCACACGCCCCAGGAGACTTGGCAGCCGCCCCCAGGGCTCTATCCTCTGGAACTCGTCCCCTTGGAAGGGGCCTGGCCCAGGTGCCAGGTTCGGCTGGTCGGCCAGCCTCCTTTGGAGAAAGCAGGCAAGCCGAGCCAGGCTTGCAGTGGCCCTGGCGTGACACCTGCCACCTCAGGCAGAGGGCCTCCCGCGTGCCCTCCATGGCGGGTTTCTCCCCGGAGCCGTGGCCTGGGCACTAGGAAGGCCGGGCCTCCCCGACTCCCGGGAGGAGGGGCTAGCCCAGTTGCGCCCTGGCCCCCAAACCCTCTGGTGCCATCTGCCTGTCTCGGCACTTCTGACTCCACAGAGCCTTTCCTACATCTGGGCTGCCTGCCGTGGCAAAGTGCAGGCGTGGGGTGAGGCCATGCCTTCTCTTTCCAGGAAAAAGTGAGCCCCTGGCCGAAGCAGCAGGCCCAGGCAGAGCCTTGAGCTTGAAGCCCAGTAGGTCTGTGGCCCTCAGGGCCAGAGCAATGCTTTCAAGGCAGGGAAGCGGCCTGCAAGCTGAGTGGGAGTGGGGGAGGGGAGGGAGACTGCTGAAGCCTAGTCCAGAAGGGCGGCGATGGAAGAGCTGCAGCTGGGTCAGAGCCTGGAGGGAGGGCGGGGCCTTCACTGAGGACCCCCCCCCCCCGGAGGCCAGCCCTAGGCCCCGGCGGTCGCGCATGCGCCCTTGGCCTGTGCGGTGTGTGGGGGCTTGAACCCAAGCCCACAGGGCTCCCGGAGCGGCCAGAGAAAGAAGGGCCCATGGAGAGGTAGGCGAGGTGGGCAGGGGGCGCCACCTTACTCTCCTCAGCTCCTTGAGGGAGAGAGAGAGAGATAGAGACAGAGAGAGAGATCCCGGACCTCTGAGTCTCTGCCTCCACCGCTGGCTGGTGCCAACTCACGCGCCATCCCACTTCCAGCCATCACCCCCACTCCTGCCCCGGGGCCAGCCCCACCACAGAGAGGCCGGTTGGTTCCTGCTCACCTCTGTGCCGTCCCTTCCAGACCTGACCCCAGTGCAGGGGATAAGCTTCAGACAAGTCTTTCCATGTCCCTCTGCATGACAATAGACTTCCTCCCCTCTCCCATTCCACAGGCCCACCCGGGACATCCACCTTTGTCATTAGCTCAGGAGAGGATGCAAGATGAGAATCTCTGCTATTGTGTGGGGGGACTCAGTTTCCCGGGTTTCCCCCATGGACACATGTTCTTCAGCTGGGTCTGATTTTCTCCAGACAAGCTGTCTTGGGAAGGATTTGGCCAGCCCTAAGAACCTGAAGGGAAAGGGCGGAGGGGGGTTCTCTCTCTGCCCCCGACAGCCCCGAGCTGGGTCGGTCCCTCAGACCTGGCCAGGGGCAGCCCATCCCCCGGCGCCCTTCCCCGGGGCATCAAAGGGCAGGCTCGGCGCCAGCCCCACCCCGCTCGCCACTGCCCGACCATCGTCCTCCCTCGGGGGGCCTGGGCAGGACAGGGACCCGGCTGTGGGAGGCCTCCAGATCTCAGGCCTGGCACACCGTTTACCAGGCTGCTTCCTCCTCTGACGGGGGCCCAGCACACGCCCCAGGAGACTTGGCAGCCGCCCCCAGGGCTCTATCCTCTGGAACTCGTCCCCTTGGAAGGGGCCTGGCCCAGGTGCCAGGTTCGGCTGGTCGGCCAGCCTCCTTTGGAGAAAGCAGGCAAGCCGAGCCAGGCTTGCAGTGGCCCTGGCGTGACACCTGCCACCTCAGGCAGAGGGCCTCCCGCGTGCCCTCCATGGCGGGTTTCTCCCCGGAGCCGTGGCCTGGGCACTAGGAAGGCCGGGCCTCCCCGACTCCCGGGAGGAGGGGCTAGCCCAGTTGCGCCCTGGCCCCCAAACCCTCTGGTGCCATCTGCCTGTCTCGGCACTTCTGACTCCACAGAGCCTTTCCTACATCTGGGCTGCCTGCCGTGGCAAAGTGCAGGCGTGGGGTGAGGCCATGCCTTCTCTTTCCAGGAAAAAGTGAGCCCCTGGCCGAAGCAGCAGGCCCAGGCAGAGCCTTGAGCTTGAAGCCCAGTAGGTCTGTGGCCCTCAGGGCCAGAGCAATGCTTTCAAGGCAGGGAAGCGGCCTGCAAGCTGAGTGGGAGTGGGGGAGGGGAGGGAGACTGCTGAAGCCTAGTCCAGAAGGGCGGCGATGGAAGAGCTGCAGCTGGGTCAGAGCCTGGAGGGAGGGCGGGGCCTTCACTGAGGAGCCCCCCCCCCCGGAGGCCAGCCCTAGGCCCCGGCGGTCGCGCATGCGCCCTTGGCCTGTGCGGTGTGTGGGGGCTTGAACCCAAGCCCACAGGGCTCCCGGAGCGGCCAGAGAAAGAAGGGCCCATGGAGAGGTAGGCGAGGTGGGCAGGGGGCGCCACCTTACTCTCCTCAGCTCCTTGAGGGAGAGAGAGAGAGAGATAGAGACAGAGAGAGAGATCCCGGACCTCTGAGTCTCTGCCTCCACCGCTGGCTGGTGCCAACTCACGCGCCATCCCACTTCCAGCCATCACCCCCACTCCTGCCCCGGGGCCAGCCCCACCACAGAGAGGCCGGTTGGTTCCTGCTCACCTCTGTGCCGTCCCTTCCAGACCTGACCCCAGTGCAGGGGATAAGCTTCAGACAAGTCTTTCCATGTCCCTCTGCATGACAATAGACTTCCTCCCCTCTCCCATTCCACAGGCCCACCCGGGACATCCACCTTTGTCATTAGCTCAGGAGAGGATGCAAGATGAGAATCTCTGCTATTGTGTGGGGGGACTCAGTTTCCCGGGTTTCCCCCATGGACACATGTTCTTCAGCTGGGTCTGATTTTCTCCAGACAAGCTGTCTTGGGAAGGATTTGGCCAGCCCTAAGAAGCTGAAGGGAAAGGGCGGAGGGGGGTTCTCTCTCTGCCCCCGACAGCCCCGAGCTGGGTCGGTCCCTCAGACCTGGCCAGGGGCAGCCCATCCCCCGGCGCCCTTCCCCGGGGCATCAAAGGGCAGGCTCGGCGCCAGCCCCACCCCGCTCGCCACTGCCCGACCATCGTCCTCCCTCGGGGGGCCTGGGCAGGACAGGGACCCGGCTCTGGGAGGCCTCCAGATCTCAGGCCTGGCACACCGTTTACCAGGCTGCTTCCTCCTCTGACGGGGGCCCAGCACACGCCCCAGGAGTCTTGGCAGCCGCCCCCAGGGCTCTATCCTCTGGAACTCGTCCCCTTGGAAGGGGCCTGGCCCAGGTGCCAGGTTCGGCTGGTCGGCCAGCCTCCTTTGGAGAAAGCAGGCAAGCCGAGCCAGGCTTGCAGTGGCCCTGGCGTGACACCTGCCACCTCAGGCAGAGGGCCTCCCGCGTGCCCTCCATGGCGGGTTTCTCCCCGGAGCCGTGGCCTGGGCACTAGGAAGGCCGGGCCTCCCCGACTCCCGGGAGGAGGGGCTAGCCCAGTTGCGCCCTGGCCCCCAAACCCTCTGGTGCCATCTGCCTGTCTCGGCACTTCTGACTCCACAGAGCCTTTCCTACATCTGGGCTGCCTGCCGTGGCAAAGTGCAGGCGTGGGGTGAGGCCATGGCTTTGTCTTTCCAGGAAAAAATGAGCCCCTGGCCGAAGCAGCAGGCCCAGGCAGAGCCTTGAGCTTGAAGCCCAGTAGGTCTGTGGCCCTCAGGGCCAGAGCAATGCTTTCAAGGCAGGGAAGCGGCCTGCAAGCTGAGTGGGAGTGGGGGAGGGGAGGGAGACAGCTGAAGCCGAGTCCAGAAGGGCGGCGATGGAAGAGCTGCAGCTGGGTCAGAACCTGGAGGGAGGGCGGGGCCTTCACTGAGGACCCCCCCCCCCGAGGCCAGCCCTAGGCCCCCGGCGGTCGCGCATGCGCCCTTGGCCTGTGCGGTGTGTGGGGGCTTGAACCCAAGCCCGCAGGGCTCCCGGAGCGGCCAGAGAAAGAAGGGCCCATGGAGAAGTAGGCGAGGTGGGCAGGGGGCGCCACCTTACTCTCCTCAGCTCCCTGAGGGAGAGAGAGAGAGACAGAGACAGAGAGAGAGATCCCTGACCTCTGAGTCTCTGCCTCCACCGCTGGCTGGTGCCAACTCACGCGCCATCCCACTTCCAGCCATCACCCCCACGCCTGCCCCGGGGCCAGCCCCACCACAGAGAGGCCTGTTGGTTCCTGCTCACCTCTGTGCCGTCCCTTCCCGACCTGACCCCAGTGCAGGGGATAAGCTTCAGACAAGTCTTTCCATGTCCCTCTGCATGACAATAGACTTCCTCCCCTCTCCCATTCCACAGGCCCACCCGGGACATCCACCTTTGTCATTAGCTCAGGAGAGGATGCAAGATGAGAATCTCTGCTATTGTGTGGGGAGACTCAGTTTCCCGGGTTTCCCCCATGGACACATGTTCTTCAGCTGGGTCTGATTTTCTCCAGACAAGCTGTCTTGGGAAGGATTTGGCCAGCCCTAAGAAGCTGAAGGGAAAGGGCGGAGGGGGGTTCTCTCTCTGCCCCCGACAGCCCCGAGCTGGGTCGCTCCCTCAGACCTGGCCAGGGGCAGCCCATCCCCCGGCGCCCTTCCCCGGGGCATCCAAGGGCAGGCTCGGCGCCAGCCCCACCCCGCTCGCCACTGCCCGACCATCGTCCTCCCTCGGGGGGCCTGGGCAGGACAGGGACCCGGCTGTGGGAGGCCTCCAGATCTCAGGCCTGGCACACCGTTTACCAGGCTGCTTCCTCCTCTGACGGGGGCCCAGCACACGCCCCAGGAGACTTGGCAGCCGCCCCCAGGGCTCTATCCTCTGGAACTCGTCCCCTTGGAAGGGGCCTGGCCCAGGTGCCAGGTTCGGCTGGTCGGCCAGCCTCCTTTGGAGAAAGCAGGCAAGCCGAGCCAGGCTTGCAGTGGCCCTGGCGTGACACCTGCCACCTCAGCCAGAGGGCCTCCCGCGTGCCCTCCATGGCGGGTTTCTCCCCGGAGCCGTGGCCTGGGCACTAGGAAGGCCGGGCCTCCCCGACTCCCGGTAGGAGGGGCTAGCCCAGTTGCGCCCTGGCCCCCAAACCCTCTTGTGCCATCTGCCTGTCTCGGCACTTCTGACTCCACAGAGCCTTTCCTACATCTGGGCTGCCTGCCGTGGCAAAGTGCAGGCGTGGGGTGAGGCCATGCCTTCTCTTTCCAGGAAAAAGTGAGCCCCTGGCCGAAGCAGCAGGCCCAGGCAGAGCCTTGAGCTTGAAGCCCAGTAGGTCTGTGGCCCTCAGGGCCAGAGCAATGCTTTCAAGGCAGGGAAGCGGCCTGCAAGCTGAGTGGGAGTGGGGGAGGGGAGGGAGACAGCTGAAGCCGAGTCCAGAAGGGCGGCGATGGAAGAGCTGCAGCTGGGTCAGAGCCTGGAGGGAGGGCGGGGCCTTCACTGAGGACCCCCCCCCCCCGAGGCCAGCCCTAGGCCCCTGCGGTCGCGCATGCGCCCTTGGCCTGTGCGGTGTGTGGGGGCTTGAACCCAAGCCCGCAGGGCTCCCGGAGCGGCCAGAGAAAGAAGGGCCCATGCAGAGGTAGGCGAGGTGGGCAGGGGGCGCCACCTTACTCTCCTCAGCTCCCTGAGGGAGAGAGAGAGAGACAGAGACAGAGAGAGAGATCCCTGACCTCTGAGTCTCTGCCTCCACCGCTGGCTGGTGCCAACTCACGCGCCATCCCACTTCCAGCCATCACCCCCACGCCTGCCCCGGGGCCAGCCCCACCACAGAGAGGCCGGTTGGTTCCTGCTCACCTCTGTGCCGTCCCTTCCCGACCTGACCCCAGTGCAGGGGATAAGCTTCAGACAAGTCTTTCCATGTCCCTCTGCATGACAATAGACTTCCTCCCCTCTCCCATTCCACAGGCCCACCCGGGACATCCACCTTTGTCATTAGCTCAGGAGAGGATGCAAGATGAGAATCTCTGCAATTGTGTGGGGAGACTCAGTTTCCCGGGTTTCCCCCATGGACACATGTTCTTCAGCTGGGTCTGATTTTCTCCAGACAAGCTGTCTTGGGAAGGATTTGGCCAGCCCTAAGAAGCTGAAGGGAAAGGGCGGAGGGGGGTTCTCTCTCTGCCCCCGACAGCCCCGAGCTGGGTCGGTCCCTCAGACCTGGCCAGGGGCAGCCCATCCCCCGGCGCCCTTCCCCGGGGCATCCAAGGGCAGGCTCGGCGCCAGCCCCACCCCGCTCGCCACTGCCCGACCATCGTCCTCCCTCGGGGGGCCTGGGCGGGACAGGGACCCGGCTGTGGGAGGCCTCCAGATCTCAGGCCTGGCACACCGTTTACCAGGCTGCTTCCTCCTCTGACGGGGGCCCAGCACACGCCCCAGGAGACTTGGCAGCCGCCCCCAGGGCTCTATCCTCTGGAACTCGTCCCCTTGGAAGGGGCCTGGCCCAGGTGCCAGGTTCGGCTGGTCGGCCAGCCTCCTTTGGAGAAAGCAGGCAAGCCGAGCCAGGCTTGCAGTGGCCCTGGCGTGACACCTGCCACCTCAGGCAGAGGGCCTCCCGCGTGCCCTCCATGGCGGGTTTCTCCCCGGAGCCGTGGCCTGGGCACTAGGAAGGCCGGGCCTCCCCGACTCCCGGTAGGAGGGGCTAGCCCAGTTGCGCCCTGGCCCCCAAACCCTCTGGTGCCATCTGCCTGTCTCGGCACTTCTGACTCCACAGAGCCTTTCCTACATCTGGGCTGCCTGCCGTGGCAAAGTGCAGGCGTGGGGTGAGGCCATGCCTTCTCTTTCCAGGAAAAAGTGAGCCCCTGGCCGAAGCAGCAGGCCCAGGCAGAGCCTTGAGCTTGAAGCCCAGTAGGTCTGTGGCCCTCAGGGCCAGAGCAATGCTTTCAAGGCAGGGAAGCGGCCTGCAAGCTGAGTGGGAGTGGGGGAGGGGAGGGAGACAGCTGAAGCTGAGTCCAGAAGGGCGGCGATGGAAGAGCTGCAGCTGGGTCAGAGCCTGGAGGGAGGGCGGGGCCTTCACTGAGGACCCCCCCCCCCCCCCCCCCGAGGCCAGCCCTAGGCCCTGGCGGTCGCGCATGCGCCCTTGGCCTGTGCGGTGTGTGGGGGCTTGAACCCAAGCCCGCAGGGCTCCCGGAGCGGCCAGAGAAAGAAGGGCCCATGGAGAGGTAGGCGAGGTGGGCAGGGGGCGCCACCTTACTCTCCTCAGCTCCCTGAGGGAGAGAGAGAGAGACAGAGACAGAGAGAGAGATCCCTGACCTCTGAGTCTCTGCCTCCACCGCTGGCTGGTGCCAACTCACGCGCCATCCCACTTCCAGCCATCACCGCCACGCCTGCCCCGGGGCCAGCCCCACCACAGAGAGGCCGGTTGGTTCCTGCTCACCTCTGTGCCGTCCCTTCCCGACCTGACCCCAGTGCAGGGGATAAGCTTCAGACAAGTCTTTCCATGTCCCTCTGCATGACAATAGACTTCCTCCCCTCTCCCATTCCACAGGCCCACCCGGGACATCCACCTTTGTCATTAGCTCAGGAGAGGATGCAAGATGAGAATCTCTGCTATTGTGTGGGGAGACTCAGTTTCCCGGGTTTCCCCCATGGACACATGTTCTTCAGCTGGGTCTGATTTTCTCCAGACAAGCTGTCTTGGGAAGGATTTGGCCAGCCCTAAGAAGCTGAAGGGAAAGGGCGGAGGGGGGTTCTCTCTCTGCCCCCGACAGCCCCGAGCTGGGTCGGTCCCTCAGACCTGGCCAGGGGCAGCCCATCCCCCGGCGCCCTTCCCCGGGGCATCCAAGGGCAGGCTCGGCGCCAGCCCCACCCCGCTCGCCACTGCCCGACCATCGTCCTCCCTCGGGGGGCCTGGGCGGGACAGGGACCCGGCTGTGGGAGGCCTCCAGATCTCAGGCCTGGCACACCGTTTACCAGGCTGCTTCCTCCTCTGACGGGGGCCCAGCACACGCCCCAGGAGACTTGGCAGCCGCCCCCAGGGCTCTATCCTCTGGAACTCGGCCCCTTGGAAGGGGCCTGGCCCAGGTGCCAGGTTCGGCTGGTCGGCCAGCCTCCTTTGGAGAAAGCAGGCAAGCCGAGCCAGGCTTGCAGTGGCCCTGGCGTGACACCTGCCACCTCAGGCAGAGGGCCTCCCGCGTGCCCTCCATGGCGGGTTTCTCCCCGGAGCCGTGGCCTGGGCACTAGGAAGGCCGGGCCTCCCCGACTCCCGGGAGGAGGGGCTAGCCCAGTTGCGCCCTGGCCCCCAAACCCTCTGGTGCCATCTGCCTGTCTCGGCACTTCTGACTCCACAGAGCCTTTCCTACATCTGGGCTGCCTGCCGTGGCAAAGTGCAGGCGTGGGGTGAGGCCATGCCTTCTCTTTCCAGGAAAAAGTGAGCCCCTGGCCGAAGCAGCAGGCCCAGGCAGAGCCTTGAGCTTGAAGCCCAGTAGGTCTGTGGCCCTCAGGGCCAGAGCAATGCTTTCAAGGCAGGGAAGCGGCCTGCAAGCTGAGTGGGAGTGGGGGAGGGGAGGGAGACAGCTGAAGCCGAGTCCAGAAGGGCGGCGATGGAAGAGCTGCAGCTGGGTCAGAGCCTGGAGGGAGGGCGGGGCCTTCACTGAGGAGCCCCCCCACCCCGAGGCCAGCCCTAGGCCCTGGCGGTCGCGCATGCGCCCTTGGCCTGTGCGGTGTGTGGGGGCTTGAACCCAAGCCCGCAGGGCTCCCGGAGCGGCCAGAGAAAGAAGGGCCCATGGAGAGGTAGGCGAGGTGGGCAGGGGGCGCCACCTTACTCTCCTCAGCTCCCTGAGGGAGAGAGAGAGAGACAGAGACAGAGAGAGAGATCCCTGACCTCTGAGTCTCTGCCTCCACCGCTGGCTGGTGCCAACTCACGCGCCATCCCACTTCCAGCCATCACCGCCACGCCTGCCCCGGGGCCAGCCCCACCACAGAGAGGCCGGTTGGTTCCTGCTCACCTCTGTGCCGTCCCTTCCCGACCTGACCCCAGTGCAGGGGATAAGCTTCAGACAAGTCTTTCCATGTCCCTCTGCATGACAATAGACTTCCTCCCCTCTCCCATTCCACAGGCCCACCCGGGACATCCACCTTTGTCATTAGCTCAGGAGAGGATGCAAGATGAGAATCTCTGCTATTGTGTGGGGAGACTCAGTTTCCCGGGTTTCCCCCATGGACACATGTTCTTCAGCTGGGTCTGATTTTCTCCAGACAAGCTGTCTTGGGAAGGATTTGGCCAGCCCTAAGAAGCTGAAGGGAAAGGGCGGAGGGGGGTTCTCTCTCTGCCCCCGACAGCCCCGAGCTGGGTCGGTCCCTCAGACCTGGCCAGGGGCAGCCCATCCCCCGGCGCCCTTCCCCGGGGCATCCAAGGGCAGGCTCGGCGCCAGCCCCACCCCGCTCGCCACTGCCCGACCATCGTCCTCCCTCGGGGGGCCTGGGCAGGACAGGGACCCGGCTGTGGGAGGCCTCCAGATCTCAGGCCTGGCACACCGTTTACCAGGCTGCTTCCTCCTCTGACGGGGGCCCAGCACACGCCCCAGGAGACTTGGCAGCCGCCCCCAGGGCTCTATCCTCTGGAACTCGTCCCCTTGGAAGGGGCCTGGCCCAGGTGCCAGGTTCGGCTGGTCGGCCAGCCTCCTTTGGAGAAAGCAGGCAAGCCGAGCCAGGCTTGCAGTGGCCCTGGCGTGACACCTGCCACCTCAGGCAGAGGGCCTCCCGCGTGCCCTCCATGGCGGGTTTCTCCCCGGAGCCGTGGCCTGGGCACTAGGAAGGCCGGGCCTCCCCGACTCCCGGGAGGAGGGGCTAGCCCAGTTGCGCCCTGGCCCCCAAACCCTCTGGTGCCATCTGCCTGTCTCGGCACTTCTGACTCCACAGAGCCTTTCCTACATCTGGGCTGCCTGCCGTGGCAAAGTGCAGGCGTGGGGTGAGGCCATGCCTTCTCTTTCCAGGAAAAAGTGAGCCCCTGGCCGAAGCAGCAGGCCCAGGCAGAGCCTTGAGCTTGAAGCCCAGTAGGTCTGTGGCCCTCAGGGCCAGAGCAATGCTTTCAAGGCAGGGAAGCGGCCTGCAAGCTGAGTGGGAGTGGGGGAGGGGAGGGAGACAGCTGAAGCCCAGTCCAGAAGGGCGGCGATGGAAGAGCTGCAGCTGGGTCAGAGCCTGGAGGGAGGGCGGGGCCTTCACTGAGGACCCCCCCCCCCGAGGGCAGCCCAAGGCCCCGGCGGTCGCGCATGTGCCCTTGGCCTGTGCGGTGTGTGGGGGCTTGAACCCAAGCCCGCAGGGCTCCCGGAGCGGCCAGAGAAAGAAGGGCCCATGGAGAGGTAGGCGAGGTGGGCAGGGGGCGCCACCTTACTCTCCTCAGCTCCCTGAGGGAGAGAGAGAGATACAGAGACAGAGAGAGAGAACCCTGACCTCTGAGTCTCTGCATCCACCGCTGGCTGGTGCCAACTCACGCGCCATCCCACTTCCAGCCATCACCCCCACGCCTGCCCCAGGGCCAGCCCCACCACAGAGAGGCCGGTTGGTTCCTGCTCACCTCTGTGCTGACCCTTCCCGACCTGACCCCAGTGCAGGGGATAAGCTTCAGACAAGTCTTTCCATGTCCCTCTGCATGACAATAGACTTCCTCCCCTCTCCCATTCCACAGGCCCACCCGGGACATCCACCTTTGTCATTAGCTCAGGAGAGGATGCAAGATGAGAATCTCTGCTATTGTGTGGGGAGACTCAGTTTCCCGGGTTTCCCCCATGGACACATGTTCTTCAGCTGGGTCTGAATTTCTCCAGACAAGCTGTCTTGGGAAGGATTTGGCCAGCCCTAAGAACCTGAAGGGAAAGGGCGGAGGGGGGTTCTCTCTCTGCCCCCGACAGCCCCGAGCTGGGTCGGTCCCTCAGACCTGGCCAGGGGCAGCCCATCCCCCGGCGCCCTTCCCCGGGGCATCCAAGGGCAGGCTCGGCGCCAGCCCCACCCCGCTCGCCACTGCCCGACCATCGTCCTCCCTCGGGGGGCCTGGGCGGGATAGGGACCCGGCTGTGGGAGGCCTCCAGATCTCAGGCCTGGCACACCGTTTACCAGGCTGCTTCCTCCTCTGACGGGGGCCCAGCACACGCCCCAGGAGACTTGGCAGCCGCCCCCAGGGCTCTATCCTCTGCAACTCGTCCCCTTGGAAGGGGCCTGGCCCAGGTGCCAGGTTCGGCTGGTCGGCCAGCCTCCTTTGGAGAAAGCAGGCAAGCCGAGCCAGGCTTGCAGTGGCCCTGGCGTGACACCTGCCACCTCAGGCAGAGGGCCTCCCACGTGCCCTCCATGGCGGGTTTCTCCCCGGAGCCGTGGCCTGGGCACTAGGAAGGCCGGGCCTCCCCGACTCCCGGGAGGAGGGGCTAGCCCAGTTGCGCCCTGGCCCCCAAACCCTCTGGTGCCATCTGCCTGTCTCGGCACTTCTGACTCCACAGAGCCTTTCCTACATCTGGGCTGCCTGCCGTGGCAAAGTGCAGGCGTGGGGTGAGGCCATGCCTTCTCTTTCCAGGAAAAAGTGAGCCCCTGGCCGAAGCAGCAGGCCCAGGCAGAGCCTTGAGCTTGAAGCCCAGTAGGTCTGTGGCCCTCAGGGCCAGAGCAATGCTTTCAAGGCAGGGAAGCGGCCTGCAAGCTGAGTGGGAGTGGGGGAGGGGAGGGAGACAGCTGAAGCCCAGTCCAGAAGGGCGGCGATGGAAGAGCTGCAGCTGGGTCAGAGCCTGGAGGGAGGGCGGGGCCTTCACTGAGGACCCCCCCCACCCCCGAGGCCAGCCCTAGGCCCAGGCGGTCGCGCATGCGCCCTTGGCCTGTGCGGTGTGTGGGGGCTTGAACCCAAGCCCGCAGGGCTCCCGGAGCGGCCAGAGAAAGAAGGGCACATGGAGAGGTAGGCGAGGTGGGCAGGGGGCGCCACCTTACTCTCCTCAGCTCCCTGAGGGAGAGAGAGAGAGACAGAGACAGAGAGAGAGATCCCTGACCTCTGAGTCTCTGCCTCCACCGCTGGCTGGTGCCAACTCACGCGCCATCCCACTTCCAGCCATCACCCCCACGCCTGCCCCGGGGCCAGCCCCACCACAGAGAGGCCGGTTGGTTCCTGCTCACCTCTGTGCCGTCCCTTCCCGACCTGACCCCAGTGCAGGGGATAAGCTTCAGACAAGTCTTTCCATGTCCCTCTGCATGACAATAGACTTCCTCCCCTCTCCCATTCCACAGGCCCACCCGGGACATCCACCTTTGTCATTAGCTCAGGAGAGGATGCAAGATGAGAATCTCTGCTATTGTGTGGGGAGACTCAGTTTCCCGGGTTTCCCCCATGGACACATGTTCTTCAGCTGGGTCTGAATTTCTCCAGACAAGCTGTCTTGGGAAGGATTTGGCCAGCCCTAAGAACCTGAAGGGAAAGGGCGGAGGGGGGTTCTCTCTCTGCCCCCGACAGCCCCGAGCTGGGTCGCTCCCTCAGACCTGGCCAGGGGCAGCCCATCCCCCGGCGCCCTTCCCCGGGGCATCCAAGGGCAGGCTCGGCGCCAGCCCCACCCCGCTCGCCACTGCCCGACCATCGTCCTCCCTCGGGGGGCCTGGGCGGGACAGGGACCCGGCTGTGGGAGGCCTCCAGATCTCAGGCCTGGCACACCGTTTACCAGGCTGCTTCCTCCTCTGACGGGGGCCCAGCACACGCCCCAGGAGACTTGGCAGCCGCCCCCAGGGCTCTATCCTCTGGAACTCGTCCCCTTGGAAGGGGCCTGGCCCAGGTGCCAGGTTCGGCTGGTCGGCCAGCCTCCTTTGGAGAAAGCAGGCAAGCCGAGCCAGGCTTGCAGTGGCCCTGGCGTGACACCTGCCACCTCAGGCAGAGGGCCTCCCGCGTGCCCTCCATGGCGGGTTTCTCCCCGGAGCCGTGGCCTGGGCACTAGGAAGGCCGGGCCTCCCCGACTCCCGGGAGGAGGGGCTAGCCCAGTTGCGCCCTGGCCCCCAAACCCTCTGGTGCCATCTGCCTGTCTCGGCACTTCTGACTCCACAGAGCCTTTCCTACATCTGGGCTGCCTGCCGTGGCAAAGTGCAGGCGTGGGGTGAGGCCATGCCTTCTCTTTCCAGGAAAAAGTGAGCCCCTGGCCGAAGCAGCAGGCCCAGGCAGAGCCTTGAGCTTGAAGCCCAGTAGGTCTGTGGCCCTCAGGGCCAGAGCAATGCTTTCAAGGCAGGGAAGCGGCCTGCAAGCTGAGTGGGAGTGGGGGAGGGGAGGGAGACAGCTGAAGCCCAGTCCAGAAGGGCGGCGATGGAAGAGCTGCAGCTGGGTCAGAGCCTGGAGGGAGGGCGGGGCCTTCACTGAGGACCCCCCCCACCCCGAGGCCAGCCCTAGGCCCAGGCGGTCGCGCATGCGCCCTTGGCCTGTGCGGTGTGTGGGGGCTTGAACCCAAGCCCGCAGGGCTCCCGGAGCGGCCAGAGAAAGAAGGGCCCATGGAGAGGTAGGCGAGGTGGGCAGGGGGCGCCACCTTACTCTCCTCAGCTCCCTGAGGGAGAGAGAGAGAGACAGAGACAGAGAGAGAGATCCCTGACCTCTGAGTCTCTGCCTCCACCGCTGGCTGGTGCCAACTCACGCGCCATCCCACTTCCAGCCATCACCCCCACGCCTGCCCCGGGGCCAGCCCCACCACAGAGAGGCCGGTTGGTTCCTGCTCACCTCTGTGCCGTCCCTTCCCGACCTGACCCCAGTGCAGGGGATAAGCTTCAGACAAGTCTTTCCATGTCCCTCTGCATGACAATAGACTTCCTCCCCTCTCCCATTCCACAGGCCCACCCGGGACATCCACCTTTGTCATTAGCTCAGGAGAGGATGCAAGATGAGAATCTCTGCTATTGTGTGGGGAGACTCAGTTTCCCGGGTTTCCCCCATGGACACATGTTCTTCAGCTGGGTCTGAATTTCTCCATACAAGCTGTCTTGGGAAGGATTTGGCCAGCCCTAAGAACCTGAAGGGAAAGGGCGGAGGGGGGTTCTCTCTCTGCCCCCGACAGCCCCGAGCTGGGTCGCTCCCTCAGACCTGGCCAGGGGCAGCCCATCCCCCGGCGCCCTTCCCCGGGGCATCCAAGGGCAGGCTCGGCGCCAGCCCCACCCCGCTCGCCACTGCCCGACCATCGTCCTCCCTCGGGGGGCCTGGGCGGGACAGGGACCCGGCTGTGGGAGGCCTCTAGATCTCAGGCCTGGCACACCGTTTACCAGGCTGCTTCCTCCTCTGACGGGGGCCCAGCACACGCCCCAGGAGACTTGGCAGCCGCCCCCAGGGCTCTATCCTCTGCAACTCGTCCCCTTGGAAGGGGCCTGGCCCAGGTGCCAGGTTCGGCTGGTCGGCCAGCCTCCTTTGGAGAAAGCAGGCAAGCCGAGCCAGGCTTGCAGTGGCCCTGGCGTGACACCTGCCACCTCAGGCAGAGGGCCTCCCGCGTGCCCTCCATGGCGGGTTTCTCCCCGGAGCCGTGGCCTGGGCACTAGGAAGGCCGGGCCTCCCCGACTCCCGGGAGGAGGGGCTAGCCCAGTTGCGCCCTGGCCCCCAAACCCTCTGGTGCCATCTGCCTGTCTCGGCACTTCTGACTCCACAGAGCCTTTCCTACATCTGGGCTGCCTGCCGTGGCAAAGTGCAGGCGTGGGGTGACGCCATGCCTTCTCTTTCCAGGAAAAAGTGAGCCCCTGGCCGAAGCAGCAGGCCCAGGCAGAGCCTTGAGCTTGAAGCCCAGTAGGTCTGTGGCCCTCAGGGCCAGAGCAATGCTTTCAAGGCAGGGAAGCGGCCTGCAAGCTGAGTGGGAGTGGGGGAGGGGAGGGAGACAGCTGAAGCCCAGTCCAGAATGGCGGCGATGGAAGAGCTGCAGCTGGGTCAGAGCCTGGAGGGAGGGCGGGGCCTTCACTGAGGACCCCCCCCCCCGAGGGCAGCCCAAGGCCCCGGCGGTCGCGCATGTGCCCTTGGCCTGTGCGGTGTGTGGGGGCTTGAACCCAAGCCCGCAGTGCTCCCGGAGCGGCCAGAGAAAGAAGGGCCCATGGAGAGGTAGGCGAGGTGGGCAGGGGGCGCCACCTTACTCTCCTCAGCTCCCTGAGGGAGAGAGAGAGATACAGAGACAGAGAGAGAGAACCCTGACCTCTGAGTCTCTGCCTCCACCGCTGGCTGGTGCCAACTCACGCGCCATCCCACTTCCAGCCATCACCCCCACGCCTGCCCCAGGGCCAGCCCCACCACAGAGAGGCCGGTTGGTTCCTGCTCACCTCTGTGCTGACCCTTCCCGACCTGACCCCAGTGCAGGGGATAAGCTTCAGACAAGTCTTTCCATGTCCCTCTGCATGACAATAGACTTCCTCCCCTCTCCCATTCCACAGGCCCACCCGGGACATCCACCATTGTCATTAGCTCAGGAGAGGATGCAAGATGAGAATCTCTGCTATTGTGTGGGGAGACTCAGTTTCCCGGGTTTCCCCCATGGACACATGTTCTTCAGCTGGGTCTGATTTTCTCCAGACAAGCTGTCTTGGGAAGGATTTGGCCAGCCCTAAGAAGCTGAAGGGAAAGGGCGGAGGGGGGTTCTCTCTCTGCCCCCGACAGCCCCGAGCTGGGTCGCTCCCTCAGACCTGGCCAGGGGCAGCCCATCCCCCGGCGCCCTTCCCCGGGGCATCCAAGGGCAGGCTCGGCGCCAGCCCCACCCCGCTCGCCACTGCCCGACCATCGTCCTCCCTCGGGGGGCCTGGGCAGGACAGGGACGCGGCTGTGGGAGGCCTCCAGATCTCAGGCCTGGCACACCGTTTACCAGGCTGCTTCCTCCTCTGACGGGGGCCCAGCACACGCCCCAGGAGACTTGGCAGCCGCCCCCAGGGCTCTATCCTCTGGAACTCGTCCCCTTGGAAGGGGCCTGGCCCAGGTGCCAGGTTCGGCTGGTCGGCCAGCCTCCTTTGGAGAAAGCAGGCAAGCCGAGCCAGGCTTGCAGTGGCCCTGGCGTGACACCTGCCACCTCAGGCAGAGGGCCTTCCGCGTCCCCTCCATGGCGGGTTTCTCCCCGGAGCCGTGGCCTGGGCACTAGGAAGGCCGGGCCTCCCCGACTCCCGGGAGGAGGGGCTAGCCCAGTTGCGCCCTGGCCCCCAAACCCTCTGGTGCCATCTGCCTGTCTCGGCACTTCTGACTCCACAGAGCCTTTCCTACATCTGGGCTGCCTGCCGTGGCAAAGTGCAGGCGTGGGGTGAGGCCATGCCTTCTCTTTCCAGGAAAAAGTGAGCCCCTGGCCGAAGCAGCAGGCCCAGGCAGAGCCTTGAGCTTGAAGCCCAGTAGGTCTGTGGCCCTCAGGGCCAGAGCAATGCTTTCAAGGCAGGGAAGCGGCCTGCAAGCTGAGTGGGAGTGGGGGAGGGGAGGGAGACAGCTGAAGCCGAGTCCAGAAGGGCGGCGATGGAAGAGCTGCAGCTGGGTCAGAGCCTGGAGGGAGGGCGGGGCCTTCACTGAGGACCCCCCCCACCCCGAGGCCAGCCCTAGGCCCAGGCGGTCGCGCATGCGCCCTTGGCCTGTGCGGTGTGTGGGGGCTTGAACCCAAGCCCGCAGGGCTCCCGGAGCGGCCAGAGAAAGAAGGGCCCATGGAGAGGTAGGCGAGGTGGGCAGGGGGCGCCACCTTACTCTCCTCAGCTCCCTGAGGGAGAGAGAGAGAGACAGAGACAGAGAGAGAGATCCCTGACCTCTGAGTCTCTGCCTCCACCGCTGGCTGGTGCCAACTCACGCGCCATCCCACTTCCAGCCATCACCCCCACGCCTGCCCCGGGGCCAGCCCCACCACAGAGAGGCCGGTTGGTTCCTGCTCACCTCTGTGCCGTCCCTTCCCGACCTGACCCCAGTGCAGGGGATAAGCTTCAGACAAGTCTTTCCATGTCCCTCTGCATGACAATAGACTTCCTCCCCTCTCCCATTCCACAGGCCCACCCGGGACATCCACCTTGGTCATTAGCTCAGGAGAGGATGCAAGATGAGAATCTCTGCTATTGTGTGGGGAGACTCAGTTTCCCGGGTTTCCCCCATGGACACATGTTCTTCAGCTGGGTCTGAATTTCTCCAGACAAGCTGTCTTGGGAAGGATTTGGCCAGCCCTAAGAAGCTGAAGGGAAAGGGCGGAGGGGGGTTCTCTCTCTGCCCCCGACAGCCCCGAGCTGGGTCGGTCCCTCAGACCTGGCCAGGGGCAGCCCATCCCCCGGCGCCCTTCCCCGGGGCATCCAAGGGCAGGCTCGGCGCCAGCCCCACCCCGCTCGCCACTGCCCGACCATCGTCCTCCCTCGGGGGGCCTGGGCGGGACAGGGACCCGGCTGTGGGAGGCCTCCAGATCTCAGGCCTGGCACACCGTTTACCAGGCTGCTTCCTCCTCTGACGGGGGCCCAGCACACGCCCCAGGAGACTTGGCAGCTGCCCCCAGGGCTCTATCCTCTGGAACTCGTCCCCTTGGAAGGGGCCAGGCCCAGGTGCCAGGTTCGGCTGGTCGGCCTGCCTCCTTTGGAGAAAGCAGGCAAGCCGAGCCAGGCTTGCAGTGGCCCTGGCGTGACACCTGCCACCTCAGGCAGAGGGCCTCCCGCGTGCCCTCCGTGGCGGGTTTCTCCCCGGAGCCGTGGCCTGGGCACTAGGAAGGCCAGGCCTCCCCGACTCCCGGGAGGAGGGGCTAGCCCAGTTGCGCCCTGGCCCCCAAACCCTCTGGTGCCATCTGCCTGTCTCGGCACTTCTGACTCCACAGAGCCTTTCCTACATCTGGGCTGCCTGCCGTGGCAAAGTGCAGGCGTGGGGTGAGGCCATGCCTTCTCTTTCCAGGAAAAAGTGAGCCCCTGGCCGAAGCAGCAGGCCCAGGCAGAGCCTTGAGCTTGAAGCCCAGTAGGTCTGTGGCCCTCAGGGCCAGAGCAATGCTTTCAAGGCAGGGAAGCGGCCTGCAAGCTGAGTGGGAGTGGGGGAGGGGAGGGAGACAGCTGAAACCGAGTCCAGAAGGGCGGCGATGGAAGAGCTGCAGCTGGGTCAGAGCCTGGAGGGAGGGCGGGGCCTTCACTGAGGACCCCCCCCCCAGGGCTGGCTGAAGAGGCCAACCCTAGGCCTCCGGCGGTCGCGCATGCGCCCTTGGCCTGTGCGGTGTGTGGGGGCTTGAACCCAAGCCCGCAGGGCTCCCGGAGCGGCCAGAGAAAGAAGGGCCCATGGAGAGGTAGGCGAGGTGGGCAGGGGGCGCCACCTTACTCTCCTCAGCTCCCTGAGGGAGAGAGAGAGAGACAGAGACAGAGAGAGAGATCCCTGACCTCTGAGTCTCTGCCTCCACCGCTGGCTGGTGCCAACTCACGCGCCATCCCACTTCCAGCCATCACCCCCACGCCTGCCCCGGGGCCAGCCCCACCACAGAGAGGCCGGTTGGTTCCTGCTCACCTCTGTGCCTTCCCTTCCAGACCTGACCCCAGTGCAGGGGATAAGCTTCAGACAAGTCTTTCCATGTCCCTCTGCATGACAATAGACTTCCTCCCCTCTCCCATTCCACAGGCCCACCCGGGACATCCACCTTTGTCATTAGCTCAGGAGAGGATGCAAGATGAGAATCTCTGCTACTGTGTGGGGAGACTCAGTTTCCCGGGTTTCCCCCATGGACACATGTTCTTCAGCTGGGTCTGATTTTCTCCAGACAAGCTGTCTTGGGAAGGATTTGGCCAGCCCTAAGAAGCTGAAGGGAAAGGGCGGAGGGGGGTTCTCTCTCTGCCCCCGACAGCCCCGAGCTGGGTCGGTCCCTCAGACCTGGCCAGGGGCAGCCCATCCCCCGGCGCCCTTCACCGGGGCATCCAAGGGCAGGCTCGGCGCCAGCCCCACCCCGCTCGCCACTGCCCGACCATCGTCCTCCCTCGGGGGGCCTGGGCGGGACAGGGACCCGGCTGTGGGAGGCCTCCAGATCTCAGGCCTGGCACACCGTTTACCAGGCTGCTTCCTCCTCTGACGGGGGCCCAGCACACGCCCCAGGAGACTTGGCAGCCGCCCCCAGGGCTCTATCCTCTGCAACTCGTCCCCTTGGAAGGGGCCTGGCCCAGGTGCCAGGTTCGGCTGGTCGGCCAGCCTCCTTTGGAGAAAGCAGGCAAGCCGAGCCAGGCTTGCAGTGGCCCTGGCGTGACACCTGCCACCTCAGGCAGAGGGCCTCCCGTGTGCCCTCCATGGCGGGTTTCTCCCCGGAGCCGTGGCCTGGGCACTAGGAAGGCCGGGCCTCCCCGACTCCCGGGAGGAGGGGCTAGCCCAGTTGCGCCCTGGCCCCCAAACCCTCTGGTGCCATCTGCCTGTCTCGGCACTTCTGACTCCACAGAGCCTTTCCTACATCTGGGCTGCCTGCCGTGGCAAAGTGCAGGCGTGGGGTGAGGCCATGCCTTCTCTTTCCAGGAAAAAGTGAGCCCCTGGCCGAAGCAGCAGGCCCAGGCAGAGCCTTGAGCTTGAAGCCCAGTAGGTCTGTGGCCCTCAGGGCCAGAGCAATGCTTTCAAGGCAGGGAAGCGGCCTGCAAGCTGAGTGGGAGTGGGGGAGGGGAGGGAGACAGCTGAAGCCGAGTCCAGAAGGGCGGCGATGGAAGAGCTGCAGCTGGGTCAGAGCCTGGAGGGAGGGCGGGGCCTTCACTGAGGACCCCCCCCCCTAGGGCTGGCTGAAGAGGCCATCCCTAGGCCCCCGGCGGTCGCGCATGCGCCCTTGGCCTGTGCGGTGTGTGGGGCTTGAACCCAAGCCCGCAGGGCTCCCGGAGCGGCCAGAGAAAGAAGGGCCCATGGAGAGGTAGGCGAGGTGGGCAGGGGGCGCCACCTTACTCTCCTCAGCTCCCTGAGGGAGAGAGAGAGAGACAGAGACAGAGAGAGAGATCCCTGACCTCTGAGTCTCTGCCTCCACCGCTGGCTGGTGCCAACTCACGCGCCATCCCACTTCCAGCCATCACCCCCACGCCTGCCCCGGGGCCAGCCCCACCACAGAGAGGCCGGTTGGTTCCTGCTCACCTCTGTGCCGTCCCTTCCCGACCTGACCCCAGTGCAGGGGATAAGCTTCAGACAAGTCTTTCCATGTCCCTCTGCATGACAATAGACTTCCTCCCCTCTCCCATTCCACAGGCCCACCCGGGACATCCACCTTGGTCATTAGCTCAGGAGAGGATGCAAGATGAGAATCTCTGCTACTGTGTGGGGAGACTCAGTTTCCCGGGTTTCCCCCATGGACACATGTTCTTCAGCTGGGTCTGATTTTCTCCAGACAAGCTGTCTTGGGAAGGATTTGGCCAGCCCTAAGAACCTGAAGGGAAAGGGCGGAGGGGGGTTCTCTCTCTGCCCCCGACAGCCCCGAGCTGGGTCGGTCCCTCAGACCTGGCCAGGGGCAGCCCATCCCCCGGCGCCCTTCCCCGGGGCATCCAAGGGCAGGCTCGGCGCCAGCCCCACCCCGCTCGCCACTGCCCGACCATCGTCCTCCCTCGGGGGGCCTGGGCGGGACAGGGACCCGGCTTTGGGAGGCCTCCAGATCTCAGGCCTGGCACACCGTTTACCAGGCTGCTTCCTCCTCTGACGGGGGCCCAGCACACGCCCCAGGAGACTTGGCAGCCGCCCCCAGGGCTCTATCCTCTGCAACTCGTCCCCTTGGAAGGGGCCTGGCCCAGGTGCCAGGTTCGGCTGGTCGGCCAGCCTCCTTTGGAGAAAGCAGGCAAGCCGAGCTAGGCTTGCAGTGGCCCTGGCGTGACACCTGCCACCTCAGGCAGAGGGCCTCCCGCGTGCCCTCCATGGCGGGTTTCTCCCCGGAGCCGTGGCCTGGGCACTAGGAAGGCCGGGCCTCCCCGACTCCCGGGAGGAGGGGCTAGCCCAGTTGCGCCCTGGCCCCCAAACCCTCTGGTGCCATCTGCCTGTCTCGGCACTTCTGACTCCACAGAGCCTTTCCTACATCTGGGCTGCCTGCCGTGGCAAAGTGCAGGCGTGGGGTGAGGCCATGCCTTCTCTTTCCAGGAAAAAGTGAGCCCCTGGCCGAAGCAGCAGGCCCAGGCAGAGCCTTGAGCTTGAAGCCCAGTAGGTCTGTGGCCCTCAGGGCCAGAGCAATGCTTTCAAGGCAGGGAAGCGGCCTGCAAGCTGAGTGGGAGTGGGGGAGGGGAGGGAGACAGCTGAAGCCGAGTCCAGAAGGGCGGCGATGGAAGAGCTGCAGCTGGGTCAGAGCCTGGAGGGAGGGCGGGGCCTTCACTGAGGACCCCCCCCCCCGAGGCCAGCCCTAGGCCCAGGCGGTCGCGCATGCGCCCTTGGCCTGTGCGGTGTGTGGGGGCTTGAACCCAAGCCCGCAGGGCTCCCGGAGCGGCCAGAGAAAGAAGGGCCCATGGAGAGGTAGGCGAGGTGGGCAGGGGGCGCCACCTTACTCTCCTCAGCTCCCTGAGGGAGAGAGAGAGAGACAGAGACAGAGAGAGAGATCCCTGACCTCTGAGTCTCTGCCTCCACCGCTGGCTGGTGCCAACTCACGCGCCATCCCACTTCCAGCCATCACCCCCACGCCTGCCCCGGGGCCAGCCCCACCACAGAGAGGCCGGTTGGTTCCTGCTCACCTCTGTGCCGTCCCTTCCCGACCTGACCCCAGTGCAGGGGATAAGCTTCAGACAAGTCTTTCCATGTCCCTCTGCATGACAATAGACTTCCTCCCCTCTCCCATTCCACAGGCCCACCCGGGACATCCACCTTTGTCATTAGCTCAGGAGAGGATGCAAGATGAGAATCTCTGCTATTGTGTGGGGAGACTCAGTTTCACGGGTTTCCCCCATGGACACATGTTCTTCAGCTGGGTCTGAATTTCTCCAGACAAGCTGTCTTGGGAAGGATTTGGCCAGCCCTAAGAACCTGAAGGGAAAGGGCGGAGGGGGGTTCTCTCTCTGCCCCCGACAGCCCCGAGCTGGGTCGGTCCCTCAGACCTGGCCAGGGGCAGCCCATCCCCCGGCGCCCTTCCCCGGGGCATCCAAGGGCAGGCTCGGCGCCAGCCCCACCCCGCTCGCCACTGCCCGACCATCGTCCTCCCTCGGGGGGCCTGGGCGGGATAGGGACCCGGCTGTGGGAGGCCTCCAGATCTCAGGCCTGGCACACCGTTTACCAGGCTGCTTCCTCCTCTGACGGGGGCCCAGCACACGCCCCAGGTGACTTGGCAGCCGCCCCCAGGGCTCTATCCTCTGCAACTCGTCCCCTTGGAAGGGGCCTGGCCCAGGTGCCAGGTTCGGCTGGTCGGCCAGCCTCCTTTGGAGAAAGCAGGCAAGCCGAGCCAGGCTTGCAGTGGCCCTGGCGTGACACCTGCCACCTCAGGCAGAGGGCCTCCCACGTGCCCTCCATGGCGGGTTTCTCCCCGGAGCCGTGGCCTGGGCACTAGGAAGGCCGGGCCTCCCCGACTCCCGGGAGGAGGGGCTAGCCCAGTTGCGCCCTGGCCCCCAAACCCTCTGGTGCCATCTGCCTGTCTCGGCACTTCTGACTCCACAGAGCCTTTCCTACATCTGGGCTGCCTGCCGTGGCAAAGTGCAGGCGTGGGGTGAGGCCATGCCTTCTCTTTCCAGGAAAAAGTGAGCCCCTGGCCGAAGCAGCAGGCCCAGGCAGAGCCTTGAGCTTGAAGCCCAGTAGGTCTGTGGCCCTCAGGGCCAGAGCAATGCTTTCAAGGCAGGGAAGCGGCCTGCAAGCTGAGTGGGAGTGGGGGAGGGGAGGGAGACAGCTGAAGCCGAGTCCAGAAGGGCGGCGATGGAAGAGCTGCAGCTGGGTCAGAGCCTGGAGGGAGGGCGGGGCCTTCACTGAGGACCCCCCCCCCAGGGCTGGCTGAAGAGGCCAGCCCTAGGCCCCTGGCGGTCGCGCATGCGCCCTTGGCCTGTGCGGTGTGTGGGGGCTTGAACCCAAGCCCGCAGGGCTCCCGGAGCGGCCAGAGAAAGAAGGGCCCATGGAGAGGTAGGCGAGGTGGGCAGGGGGCGCCACCTTACTCTCCTCAGCTCCCTGAGGGAGAGAGAGAGAGACAGAGACAGAGAGAGAGATCCCTGACCTCTGAGTCTCTGCCTCCACCGCTGGCTGGTGCCAACTCACGCGCCATCCCACTTCCAGCCATCACCCCCACGCCTGCCCCGGGGCCAGCCCCACCACAGAGAGGCCGGTTGGTTCCTGCTCACCTCTGTGCCATCCCTTCCCGACCTGACCCCAGTGCAGGGGATAAGCTTCAGACAAGTCTTTCCATGTCCCTCTGCATGACAATAGACTTCCTCCCCTCTCCCATTCCACAGGCCCACCCAGGACGTCCACCTTTGTCATTAGCTCAGGAGAGAATGCAAGATGAGAATCTCTGCTATTGTGTGGGGAGACTCAGTTTCCCGGGTTTCCCCCATGGACACATGTTCTTCAGCTGGGTCTGATTTTCTCCAGACAAGCTGTCTTGGGAAGGATTTGGCCAGCCCTAAGAAGCTGAAGGGAAAGGGCGGAGGGGGGTTCTCTCTCTGCCCCCGACAGCCCCGAGCTGGGTCGGTCCCTCAGACCTGGCCAGGGGCAGCCCATCCCCCGGCGCCCTTCACCGGGGCATCCAAGGGCAGGCTCGGCGCCAGCCCCACCCCGCTCGCCACTGCCCGACCATCGTCCTCCCTCGGGGGGCCTGGGCGGGACAGGGACCCGGCTGTGGGAGGCCTCCAGATCTCAGGCCTGGCACACCGTATACCAGGCTGCTGCCTCCTCTGACGGGGGCCCAGCACACGCCCCAGGAGACTTGGCAGCTGCCCCCAGGGCTCTATCCTCTGGAACTCGTCCCCTTGGAAGGGGCCAGGCCCAGGTGCCAGGTTCGGCTTGTCGGCCTGCCTCCTTTGGAGAAAGCAGGCAAGCCGAGCCAGGCTTGCAGTGGCCCTGGCGTGACACCTGCCACCTCAGGCAGAGGGCCTCCCGCGTGCCCTCCGTGGCGGGTTTCTCCCCGGAGCCGTGGCCTGGGCACTAGGAAGGCCGGGCCTCCCCGACTCCCGGGAGGAGGGGCTAGCCCAGTTGCGCCCTGGCCCCCAAACCCTCTGGTGCCATCTGCCTGTCTCGGCACTTCTGACTCCACAGAGCCTTTCCTACATCTGGGCTGCCTGCTGTGGCAAAGTGCAGGCGTGGGGTGAGGCCATGCCTTCTCTTTCCAGGAAAAAGTGAGCCCCTGGCCGAAGCAGCAGGCCCAGGCAGAGCCTTGAGCTTGAAGCCCAGTAGGTCTGTGGCCCTCAGGGCCAGAGCAATGCTTTCAAGGCAGGGAAGCGGCCTGCAAGCTGAGTGGGAGTGGGGGAGGGGAGGGAGACAGCTGAAGCCGAGTCCAGAAGGGCGGCGATGGAAGAGCTGCAGCTGGGTCAGAGCCTGGAGGGAGGGCGGGGCCTTCACTGAGGACCCCCCCCCCAGGGCTGGCTGAAGAGGCCAGCCCTAGGCCCCCGGCGGTCGCGCATGCGCCCTTGGCCTGTGCGGTGTGTGGGGGCTTGAACCCAAGCCCGCAGGGCTCCCGGAGCGGCCAGAGAAAGAAGGGCCCATGGAGAGGTAGGCGAGGTGGGCAGGGGGCGCCACCTTACTCTCCTCAGCTCCCTGAGGGAGAGAGAGAGAGACAGAGACAGAGAGAGAGATCCCTGACCTCTGAGTCTCTGCCTCCACCGCTGGCTGGTGCCAACTCACGCGCCATCCCACTTCCAGCCATCACCCCCACGCCTGCCCCGGGGCCAGCCCCACCACAGAGAGGCCGGTTGGTTCCTGCTCACCTCTGTGCCGTCCCTTCCCGACCTGACCCCAGTGCAGGGGATAAGCTTCAGACAAGTCTTTCCATGTCCCTCTGCATGACAATAGACTTCCTCCCCTCTCCCATTCCACAGGCCCACCCGGGACATCCACCTTTGTCATTAGCTCAGGAGAGGATGCAAGATGAGAATCTCTGCTATTGTGTGGGGAGACTCAGTTTCCCGGGTTTCCCCCATGGACACATGTTCTTCAGCTGGGTCTGATTTTCTCCAGACAAGCTGTCTTGGGAAGGATTTGGCCAGCCCTAAGAAGCTGAAGGGAAAGGGCGGAGGGGGGTTCTCTCTCTGCCCCCGACAGCCCCGAGCTGGGTCGGTCCCTCAGACCTGGCCAGGGGCAGCCCATCCCCCGGCGCCCTTCCCCGGGGCATCCAAGGGCAGGCTCGGCGCCAGCCCCACCCCGCTCGCCACTGCCCGACCATCGTCCTAACTCGGGGGGCCTGGGCGGGACAGGGACCCGGCTGTGGGAGGCATCCAGATCTCAGGCCTGGCACCCCGTTTACCAGGCTGCTTCCTCCTCTGACTGGGGCCCAGCACACGCCCCAGGAGACTTGGCAGCCGCCCCCAGGGCTCTATCCTCTGCAACTCGTCCCCTTGGAAGGGGCCTGGCCCAGGTGCCAGGTTCGGCTGGTCGGCCAGCCTCCTTTGGAGAAAGCAGGCAAGCCGAGCCAGGCTTGCAGTGGCCCTGTCTTGACACCTGCCACCTCAGGCAGAGGGCCTCCCGCGTTCCCTCCATGGCGGGTTTCTCCCCGGAGCCGTGGCCTGGGCACTAGGAAGGCCGGGCCTCCCCGACTCCGGGGAGGAGGGGCTAGCCCAGTTGCGCCCTGGCCCCCAAACCCTCTGGTGCCATCTGCCTGTCTCGGCACTTCTGACTCCACAGAGCCTTTCCTACATCTGGGCTGCCTGCCGTGGCAAAGTGCAGGCGTGGGGTGAGGCCATGGCTTTGTCTTTCCAGGAAAAAATGAGCCCTGGCCGAAGCAGCAGGCCCAGGCAGAGCCTTGAGCTTGAAGCCCAGTAGGTCTGTGGCCCTCAGGGCCAGAGCAATGCTTTCAAGGCAGGGAAGCGGCCTGCAAGCTGAGTGGGAGTGGGGGAGGGGAGGGAGACAGCTGAAGCTGAGTCCAGAAGGGCGGCGATGGAAGAGCTGCAGCTGGGTCAGAGCCTGGAGGGAGGGCGGGGCCTTCACTGAGGACCCCCCCCCCAGGGCTGGCTGAAGAGGCCAGCCCTAGGCCCCCGGCGGTCGCGCATGCGCCCTTGGCCTGTGCGGTGTGTGGGGGCTTGAACCCAAGCCCGCAGGGCTCCCGGAGCGGCCAGAGAAAGAAGGGCCCATGGAGAGGTAGGCGAGGTGGGCAGGGGGCGCCACCTTACTCTCCTCAGCTCCCTGAGGGAGAGAGAGAGAGACAGAGACAGAGAGAGAGATCCCTGACCTCTGAGTCTCTGCCTCCACCGCTGGCTGGTGCCAACTCACGCGCCATCCCACTTCCAGCCATCACCCCCACGCCTGCCCCGGGGCCAGCCCCAGCACAGAGAGGCAGGTTGGTTCCTGCTCACCTCTGTGCCGACCCTTCCCGACCTGACCCCAGTGCAGGGGATAAGCTTCAGACAAGTCTTTCCATGTCCCTCTGCATGACAATAGACTTCCTCCCCTCTCCCATTCCACAGGCCCACCCGGGACATCCACCTTTGTCATTAGCTCAGGAGAGGATGCAAGATGAGAATCTCTGCTATTGTGTGGGGGGACTCAGTTTCCCGGGTTTCCCCCATGGACACATGTTCTTCAGCTGGGTCTGATTTTCTCCAGACAAGCTGTGTTGGGAAGGATTTGGCCAGCCCTAAGAACCTGAAGGGAAAGGGCGGAGGGGGGTTCTCTCTCTGCCCCCGACAGCCCCGAGCTGGGTCGGTCCCTCAGACCTGGCCAGGGGCAGCCCATCCCCCGGCGCCCTTCCCCGGGACATCCAAGGGCAGGCTCGGCGCCAGCCCCACCCCGCTCGCCACTGCCCGACCATCGTCCTCCCTCGGGGGGCCTGGGCAGGACAGGGACCCGGCTGTGGGAGGCCTCCAGATCTCAGGCCTGGCACACCGTTTACCAGGCTGCTTCCTCCTCTGACTGGGGCCCAGCACACGCCCCAGGAGACTTGGCAGCCGCCCCCAGGGCTCTATCCTCTGGAACTCGTCCCCTTGGAAGGGGCCTGGCCCAGGTGCCAGGTTCGGCTGGTCGGCCAGCCTCCTTTGGAGAAAGCAGGCAAGCCGAGCCAGGCTTGCAGTGGCCCTGTTTTGACACCTGCCACCTCAGGCAGAGGGCCTCCCGCGTGCCCTCCATGGCGGGTTTCTCCCCGGAGCCGTGGCCTGGGCACTAGGAAGGCCGGGCCTCCCCGACTCCCGGGAGGAGGGGCTAGCCCAGTTGCGCCCAGGCCCCCAAACCCTCTGGTGCCATCTGCCTGTCTCGGCACTTCTGACTCCACAGAGCCTTTCCTACATCTGGGCTGCCTGCCGTGGCAAAGTGCAGGCGTGGGGTGAGGCCATGGCTTTGTCTTTCCAGGAAAAAGTGAGCCCCTGGCCGAAGCAGCAGGCCCAGGCAGAGCCTTGAGCTTGAAGCCCAGTAGGTCTGTGGCCCTCAGGGCCAGAGCAATGCTTTCAAGGCAGGGAAGCGGCCTGCAAGCTGAGTGGGAGTGGGGGAGGGGAGGGAGACAGCTGAAGCCGAGTCCAGAAGGGCGGCGATGGAAGAGCTGCAGCTGGGTCAGAGCCTGGAGGGAGGGCGGGGCCTTCACTGAGGACCCCCCCCCCAGGGCTGGCTGAAGAGGCCAGCCCTAGGCCCCGGCGGTCGCGCATGCGCCCTTGGCCTGTGCGGTGTGTGGGGGCTTGAACCCAAGCCCGCAGGGCTCCCGGAGCGGCCAGAGAAAGAAGGGCCCATGGAGAGGTAGGCGAGGTGGGCAGGGGGCGCCACCTTACTCTCCTCAGCTCCCTGAGGGAGAGAGAGAGAGACAGAGACAGAGAGAGAGATCCCTGACCTCTGAGTCTCTGCCTCCACCGCTGGCTGGTGCCAACTCACGCGCCATCCCACTTCCAGCCATCACCCCCACGCCTGCCCCGGGGCCAGCCCCACCACAGAGAGGCCGGTTGGTTCCTGCTCACCTCTGTGCCATCCCTTCCCGACCTGACCCCAGTGCAGGGGATAAGCTTCAGACAAGTCTTTCCATGTCCCTCTGCATGACAATAGACTTCCTCCCCTCTCCCATTCCACAGGCCCACCCGGGACATCCACCTTTGTCATTAGCTCAGGAGAGGATGCAAGATGAGAATCTCTGCTATTGTGTGGGGAGACTCAGTTTCCCGGGTTTCCCCCATGGACACATGTTCTTCAGCTGGGTCTGATTTTCTCCAGACAAGCTGTCTTGGGAAGGATTTGGCCAGCCCTAAGAAGCTGAAGGGAAAGGGCGGAGGGGGGTTCTCTCTCTGCCCCCGACAGCCCCGAGCTGGGTCGGTCCCTCAGACCTGGCCAGGGGCAGCCCATCCCCCGGCGCCCTTCACCGGGGCATCCAAGGGCAGGCTCGGCGCCAGCCCCACCCCGCTCGCCACTGCCCGACCATCGTCCTCCCTCGGGGGGCCTGGGCGGGACAGGGACCCGGCTGTGGGAGGCCTCCAGATCTCAGGCCTGGCACACCGTATACCAGGCTGCTGCCTCCTCTGACGGGGGCCCAGCACACGCCCCAGGAGACTTGGCAGCTGCCCCCAGGGCTCTATCCTCTGGAACTCGTCCCCTTGGAAGGGGCCAGGCCCAGGTGCCAGGTTCGGCTTGTCGGCCTGCCTCCTTTGGAGAAAGCAGGCAAGCCGAGCCAGGCTTGCAGTGGCCCTGGCGTGACACCTGCCACCTCAGGCAGAGGGCCTCCCGCGTGCCCTCCGTGGCGGGTTTCTCCCCGGAGCCGTGGCCTGGGCACTAGGAAGGCCGGGCCTCCCCGACTCCCGGGAGGAGGGGCTAGCCCAGTTGCGCCCTGGCCCCCAAACCCTCTGGTGCCATCTGCCTGTCTCGGCACTTCTGACTCCACAGAGCCTTTCCTACATCTGGGCTGCCTGCTGTGGCAAAGTGCAGGCGTGGGGTGAGGCCATGCCTTCTCTTTCCAGGAAAAAGTGAGCCCCTGGCCGAAGCAGCAGGCCCAGGCAGAGCCTTGAGCTTGAAGCCCAGTAGGTCTGTGGCCCTCAGGGCCAGAGCAATGCTTTCAAGGCAGGGAAGCGGCCTGCAAGCTGAGTGGGAGTGGGGGAGGGGAGGGAGACAGCTGAAGCCGAGTCCAGAAGGGCGGCGATGGAAGAGCTGCAGCTGGGTCAGAGCCTGGAGGGAGGGCGGGGCCTTCACTGAGGACCCCCCCCCCAGGGCTGGCTGAAGAGGCCAGCCCTAGGCCCCCGGCGGTCGCGCATGCGCCCTTGGCCTGTGCGGTGTGTGGGGGCTTGAACCCAAGCCCGCAGGGCTCCCGGAGCGGCCAGAGAAAGAAGGGCCCATGCAGAGGTAGGCGAGGTGGGCAGGGGGCGCCACCTTACTCTCCTCAGCTCCCTGAGGGAGAGAGAGAGAGACAGAGACAGAGAGAGAGATCCCTGACCTCTGAGTCTCTGCCTCCACCGCTGGCTGGTGCCAACTCACGCGCCATCCCACTTCCAGCCATCACCCCCACGCCTGCCCCGGGGCCAGCCCCACCACAGAGAGGCCGGTTGGTTCCTGCTCACCTCTGTGCCGTCCCTTCCCGACCTGACCCCAGTGCAGGGGATAAGCTTCAGACAAGTCTTTCCATGTCCCTCTGCATGACAATAGACTTCCTCCCCTCTCCCATTCCACAGGCCCACCCGGACATCCACCTTTGTCATTAGCTCAGGAGAGGATGCAAGATGAGAATCTCTGCTATTGTGTGGGGAGACTCAGTTTCCCGGGGTTTCCCCCATGGACACATGTTCTTCAGCTGGGTCTGATTTTCTCCAGACAAGCTGTCTTGGGAAGGATTTGGCCAGCCCTAAGAACCTGAAGGGAAAGGGCGGAGGGGGGTTCTCTCTCTGCCCCCGACAGCCCCGAGCTGGGTCGGTCCCTCAGACCTGGCCAGGGGCAGCCCATCCCCCGGCGCCCTTCCCCGGGGCATCCAAGGCAGGCTCGGCGCCAGCCCCACCCCGCTCGCCACTGCCCGACCATCGTCCTCCCTCGGGGGGCCTGGGCGGGACAGGGACCCGGCTGTGGGAGGCTCCAGATCTCAGGCCTGGCACACCGTTTACCAGGCTGCTTCCTCCTCTGACGGGGGCCCAGCACACGCCCCAGGAGACTTGGCAGCCGCCCCCAGGGCTCTATCCTCTGGAACTCGTCCCCTTGGAAGGGGCCTGGCCCAGGTGCCAGGTTCGGCTGGTCGGCCAGCCTCCTTTGGAGAAAGCAGGCAAGCCGAGCCAGGCTTGCAGTGGCCCTGGCGTGACACCTGCCACCCTCAGGCAGAGGGCCTCCCGCGTGCCCTCCATGGCGGGTTTCTCCCGGAGCCGTGGCCTGGGCACTAGGAAGGCCGGGCCTCCCCGACTCCCGGGAGGAGGGGCTAGCCCAGTTGCGCCCTGGCCCCCAAACCCTCTGGTGCCATCTGCCTGTCTCGGCACTTCTGACTCCACAGAGCCTTTCCTACATCTGGGCTGCCTGCCGTGGCAAAGTGCAGGCGTGGGGTGAGGCCATGCCTTCTCTTTCCAGGAAAAAGTGAGCCCCTGGCCGAAGCAGCAGGCCCAGGCAGAGCCTTGAGCTTGAAGCCCAGTAGGTCTGTGGCCCTCAGGGCCAGAGCAATGCTTTCAAGGCAGGGAAGCGGCCTGCAAGCTGAGTGGGAGTGGGGGAGGGGAGGGAGACAGCTGAAGCCGAGTCCAGAAGGGCGGCGATGGAAGAGCTGCAGCTGGGTCAGAGCCTGGAGGGAGGGCGGGGGCCTTCACTGAGGACCCCCCCCCCCCAGGCCAGCCCTAGGCCCAGGCGGTCGCGCATGCGCCCTTGGCCTGTGCGGTGTGTGGGGGCTTGAACCCAAGCCCGCAGGGCTCCCGGAGCGGCCAGAGAAAGAAGGGCCCATGGAGAGGTAGGCGAGGTGGGCAGGGGGCGCCACCTTACTCTCCTCAGCTCCCTGAGGGAGAGAGAGAGAGACAGAGACAGAGAGAGAGATCCCTGACCTCTGAGTCTCTGCCTCCACCGCTGGCTGGTGCCAACTCACGCGCCATCCCACTTCCAGCCATCACCCCCACGCCTGCCCCGGGGCCAGCCCCACCACAGAGAGGCCGGTTGGTTCCTGCTCACCTCTGTGCCGTCCCTTCCCGACCTGACCCCAGTGCAGGGGATAAGCTTCAGACAAGTCTTTCCATGTCCCTCTGCATGACGAATAGACTTCCTCCCCTCTCCCATTCCACAGGCCCACCCGGGACATCCACCTTTGTCATTAGCTCAGGAGAGGATGCAAGATGAGAATCTCTGCTATTGTGTGGGGAGACTCAGTTTCCCGGGTTTCCCCCATGGACACATGTTCTTCAGCTGGGTCTGATTTTCTCCAGACAAGCTGTCTTGGGAAGGATTTGGCCAGCCCTAAGAAGCTGAAGGGAAAGGGCGGAGGGGGGTTCTCTCTCTGCCCCCGACAGCCCCGAGCTGGGTCGGTCCCCTCAGACCTGGCCAGGGGCAGCCCATCCCCCGGCGCCCTTCCCCGGGGCATCCAAGGGCAGGCTCGGCGCCAGCCCCACCCCGCTCGCCACTGCCCGACCATCGTCCTCCCTCGGGGGGCCTGGGCGGGACAGGGACCCGGCTGTGGGAGGCATCCAGATCTCAGGCCTGGCACACCGTTTACCAGGCTGCTTCCTCCTCTGACTGGGGCCCAGCACACGCCCCAGGAGACTTGGCAGCCGCCCCCAGGGCTCTATCCTCTGCAACTCGTCCCCTTGGAAGGGGCCTGGCCCAGGTGCCAGGTTCGGCTGGTCGGCCAGCCTCCTTTGGAGAAAGCAGGCAAGCCGAGCCAGGCTTGCAGTGGCCCTGTCTTGACACCTGCCACCTCAGGCAGAGGGCTCCCGCGTTCCCTCCATGGCGGGTTTCTCCCCGGAGCCGTGGCCTGGGCACTAGGAAGGCCGGGCCTCCCCGACTCCGGGGAGGAGGGGCTAGCCCAGTTGCGCCCTGGCCCCCAAACCCTCTGGTTGCCATCTGCCTGTCTCGGCACTTCTGACTCCACAGAGCCTTTCCTACATCTGGGCTGCCTGCCGTGGCAAAGTGCAGGCGTGGGGTGAGGCCATGGCTTTGTCTTTCCAGGAAAAAATGAGCCCTGGCCGAAGCAGCAGGCCCAGGCAGAGCCTTGAGCTTGAACCCCAGTAGGTCTGTGGCCCTCAGGGCCAGAGCAATGCTTTCAAGGCAGGGAAGCGGCCTGCAAGCTGAGTGGGGAGTGGGGGGAGGGGAGGGAGACAGCTGAAGCTGAGTCCAGAAGGGCGGCGATGGAAGAGCTGCAGCTGGGTCAGAGCCTGGAGGGAGGGCGGGGCCTTCACTGAGGACCCCCCCCCCAGGGCTGGCTGAAGAGGCCAGCCCTAGGCCCCCGGCGGTCGCGCATGCGCCCTTGGCCTGTGCGGTGTGTGGGGGCTTGAACCCAAGCCCGCAGGGCTCCCGGAGCGGCCAGAGAAAGAAGGGCCCATGGAGAGGTAGGCGAGGTGGGCAGGGGGCGCCACCTTACTCTCCTCAGCTCCCTGAGGGAGAGAGAGAGAGACAGAGACAGAGAGAGAGATCCCTGACCTCTGAGTCTCTGCCTCCACCGCTGGCTGGTGCCAACTCACGCGCCATCCCACTTCCAGCCATCACCCCCCACGCCTGCCCCGGGGCCAGCCCCAGCACAGAGAGGCAGGTTGGTTCCTGCTCACCTCTGTGCCGACCCTTCCCGACCTGACCCCAGTGCAGGGGATAAGCTTCAGACAAGTCTTTCCATGTCCCTCTGCATGACAATAGACTTCCTCCCCTCTCCATTCCACAGGCCCACCCGGGACATCAACCTTTGTCATTAGCTCAGGAGAGGATGCAAGATGAGAATCTCTGCTATTGTGTGGGGGGACTCAGTTTCCCGGGTTTCCCCCATGGACACATGTTCTTCAGCTGGTCTGATTTTCTCCAGACAAGCTGTCTTGGGAAGGATTTGGCCAGCCCTAAGAACCTGAAGGGAAAGGGCGGAGGGGGGTTCTCTCTCTGCCCCCGACAGCCCCGAGCTGGGTCGGTCCCTCAGGACCTGGCCAGGGGCAGCCCATCCCCCGGCGCCCTTCCCCGGGACATCCAAGGGCAGGCTCGGCGCCAGCCCCACCCCGCTCGCCACTGCCCGACCATCGTCCTCCCTCGGGGGGCCTGGGCAGGACAGGGACCCGGCTGTGGGAGGCCTCCAGATCTCAGGCCTGGCACACCGTTTACCAGGCTGCTTCCTCCTCTGACTGGGGCCCAGCACACGCCCCAGGAGACTTGGCAGCCGCCCCCAGGGCTCTATCCTCTGGAACTCGTCCCCTTGGAAGGGGCCTGGCCCAGGTGCCAGGTTCGGCTGGTCGGCCAGCCTCCTTTGGAGAAAGCAGGCAAGCCGAGCCAGGCTTGCAGTGGCCCTGTTTTGACACCTGCCACCTCAGGCAGAGGGCCTCCCGCGTGCCCTCCATGGCGGGTTTCTCCCCGGAGCCGTGGCCTGGGCACTAGGAAGGCCGGGCCTCCCCGACTCCCGGGAGGAGGGGCTAGCCCAGTTGCGCCCTGGCCCCCAAACCCTCTGGTGCCATCTGCCTGTCTCGGCACTTCTGACTCCACAGAGCCTTTCCTACATCTGGGCTGCCTGCCGTGGCAAAGTGCAGGCGTGGGGTGAGGCCATGGCTTTGTCTTTCCAGGAAAAAATGAGCCCCTGGCCGAAGCAGCAGGCCCAGGCAGAGCCTTGAGCTTGAAGCCCAGTAGGTCTGTGGCCCTCAGGGCCAGAGCAATGCTTTCAAGGCAGGGAAGCGGCCTGCAAGCTGAGTGGGAGTGGGGGAGGGGAGGGAGACAGCTGAAGCCGAGTCCAGAAGGGCGGCGATGGAATAGCTGCAGCTGGATCAGAGCCTGGAGGGAGGGCGGGGCCTTCACTGAGGACCCCCCCCCCCCAGGGCTGGCTGAAGAGGCCAGCCCTAGGTCCCCGGCGGTCGCGCATGCGCCCTTGGCCTGTGCGGTGTGTGGGGGCTTGAACCCAAGCCCGCAGGGCTCCCGGAGCGGCCAGAGAAAGAAGGGCCCATGGAGAGGTACGCGAGGTGGGCAGGGGGCGCCACCTTACTCTCCTCAGCTCCTTGAGGGAGAGAGAGAGAGATAGAGACAGAGAGAGAGATCCTGGAGCTCTGAGTCTCTGCCTCCACCGCTGGCTGGTGCCAACTCACGCGCCATCCCACTTCCAGCCATCACCCCCACGCCTGCCCCGGGGCCAGCCCCACCACAGAGAGGCAGGTTGGTTCCTGCTCACCTCTGTGCCGACCCTTCCCGACCTGACCCCAGTGCAGGGGATAAGCTTCAGACAAGTCTTTCCATGTCCCTCTGCATGACAATAGACTTCCTCCCCTCTCCCATTCCACAGGCCCACCCGGGACATCCACCTTTGTCATTAGCTCAGGAGAGGATGCAAGATGAGAATCTCTGCTATTGTGTGGGGGGACTCAGTTTCCCGGGTTTCCCCCATGGACACATGTTCTTCAGCTGGGTCTGATTTTCTCCAGACAAGCTGTGTTGGGAAGGATTTGGCCAGCCCTAAGAACCTGAAGGGAAAGGGCGGAGGGGGGTTCTCTCTCTGCCCCCGACAGCCCCGAGCTGGGTCGGTCCCTCAGACCTGGCCAGGGGCAGCCCATCCCCCGGCGCCCTTCCCCGGGGCATCCAAGGGCAGGCTCGGCGCCAGCCCCACCCCGCTCGCCACTGCCCGACCATCGTCCTCCCTCGGGGGGCCTGGGCAGGACAGGGACCCGGCTGTGGGAGGCCTCCAGATCTCAGGCCTGGCACACCGTTTACCAGGCTGCTTCCTCCTCTGACTGGGGCCCAGCACACGCCCCAGGAGACTTGGCAGCCGCCCCCAGGGCTCTATCCTCTGGAACTCGTCCCCTTGGAAGGGGCCTGGCCCAGGTGCCAGGTTCGGCTGGTCGGCCAGCCTCCTTTGGAGAAAGCAGGCAAGCCGAGCCAGGCTTGCAGTGGCCCTGTTTTGACACCTGCCACCTCAGGCAGAGGGCCTCCCGCGTGCCCTCCATGGCGGGTTTCTCCCCGGAGCCGTGGCCTGGGCACTAGGAAGGCCGGGCCTCCCCGACTCCCGGGAGGAGGGGCTAGCCCAGTTGCGCCCAGGCCCCCAAACCCTCTGGTGCCATCTGCCTGTCTCGGCACTTCTGACTCCACAGAGCCTTTCCTACATCTGGGCTGCCTGCCGTGGCAAAGTGCAGGCGTGGGGTGAGGCCATGGCTTTGTCTTTCCAGGAAAAAATGAGCCCCTGGCCGAAGCAGCAGGCCCAGGCAGAGCCTTGAGCTTGAAGCCCAGTAGGTCTGTGGCCCTCAGGGCCAGAGCAATGCTTTCAAGGCAGGGAAGCGGCCTGCAAGCTGAGTGGGAGTGGGGGAGGGGAGGGAGACAGCTGAAGCCGAGTCCAGAAGGGCGGCGATGGAAGAGCTGCAGCTGGATCAGAGCCTGGAGGGAGGGCGGGGCCTTCACTGAGGACCCCCCCCCCCAGGGCTGGCTGAAGAGGCCAGCCCTAGGTCCCCGGCGGTCGCGCATGCGCCCTTGGCCTGTGCGGTGTGTGGGGGCTTGAACCCAAGCCCGCAGGGCTCCCGGAGCGGCCAGAGAAAGAAGGGCCCATGGAGAGGTAGGCGAGGTGGGCAGGGGGCGCCACCTTACTCTCCTCAGCTCCTTGAGGGAGAGAGAGAGAGATAGAGACAGAGAGAGAGATCCCGGACCTCTGAGTCTCTGCCTCCACCGCTGGCTGGTGCCAACTCACGCGCCATCCCACTTCCAGCCATCACCACCACGCCTGCCCCGGGGCCAGCCCCACCACAGAGAGGCCGGTTGGTTCCTGCTCACCTCTGTGCCGACCCTTCCCGACCTGACCCCAGTGCAGGGGATAAGCTTCAGACAAGTCTTTCCATGTCCCTCTGCATGACAATAGACTTCATCCCCTCTCCCATTCCACAGGCCCACCCGGGACATCCACCTTTGTCATTAGCTCAGGAGAGGATGCAAGATGAGAATCTCTGCTATTGTGTGGGGAGACTCAGTTTCCCGGGTTTCCCCCATGGACACATGTTCTTCAGCTGGGTCTGATTTTCTCCAGACAAGCTGTCTTGGGAAGGATTTGGCCAGCCCTAAGAACCTGAAGGGAAAGGGCGGAGGGGGATTCTCTCTCTGCCCCCGACAGCCCCGAGCTGGGTCGGTCCCTCAGACCTGGCCAGGGGCAGCCCATCCCCCGGCGCCCTTCCCCGGGGCATCCAAGGGCAGGCTCGGCGCCAGCCCCACCCCGCTCGCCACTGCCCGACCATCGTCCTCCCTCGGGGGGCCTGGGCGGGACAGGGACCCGGCTGTGGGAGGCCTCCAGATCTCAGGCCTGGCACACCGTTTACCAGGCTGCTTCCTCCTCTGACGGGGGCCCAGCACACGCCCCAGGAGACTTGGCAGCCGCCCCCAGGGCTCTATCCTCTGCAACTCGTCCCCTTGGAAGGGGCCAGGCCCAGGTGCCAGGTTCGGCTGGTCGGCCTGCCTCCTTTAGAGAAAGCAGGCAAGCCGAGCCAGGCTTGCAGTGGCCCTGGCGTGACACCTGCCACCTCAGGCAGAGGGCCTCCCGCGTGCCCTCCATGGCGGGTTTCTCCCCGGAGCCGTGGCCTGGGCACTAGGAAGGCCGGGCATCCCCGACTCCCGGGAGGAGGGGCTAGCCCAGTTGCGCCCTGGCCCCCAAACCCTCTGGTGCCATCTGCCTGTCTCGGCACTTCTGACTCCACAGAGCCTTTCCTACATCTGGGCTGCCTGCCGTGGCAAAGTGCAGGCGTGGGGTGAGGCCATGCCTTCTCTTTCCAGGAAAAAGTGAGCCCCTGGCCGAAGCAGCAGGCCCAGGCAGAGCCTTGAGCATGAAGCCCAGTAGGTCTGTGGCCCTCAGGGCCAGAGCAATGCTTTCAAGGCAGGGAAGCGGCCTGCAAGCTGAGTGGGAGTGGGGGAGGGGAGGGAGACAGCTGAAGCCGAGTCCAGAAGGGCGGCAATGGAAGAGCTGCAGCTGGGTCAGAGCCTGGAGGGAGGGCGGGGACTTCACTGAGGACCCCCCCGCCCCGAGGCCAGCCCTAGGCCCCCGGCGGTCGCGCAAGCGCCCTTGGCCTGTGCGGTGTGTGGGGGCTTGAACCCAAGCCCGCAGGGCTCCCGGAGCGGCCAGAGAAAGAAGGGCCCATGGAGAGGTAGGCGAGGTGGGCAGGGGGCGCCACCATACTCTCCTCAGCTCCCTGAGGGAGAGAGAGAGAGACAGAGACAGAGAGAGAGATCCCTGACCTCTGAGTCTCTGCCTCCACCGCTGGCTGCTGCCAACTCACGCGCCATCCCACTTCCAGCCATCACCCCCAAGCCTGCCCTGGGGCCAGCCCCACCACAGAGAGGCCAGTTGGTTCCTGCTCACCTCTGTGCTGTCCCTTCCCGACCTGAACCCAGTGCAGGGGATAAGCTTCAGACAAGTCTTTCCATGTCCCTCTGCATGACAATAGACTTCCTCCCCTCTCCCATTCCACAGGCCCACCCAGGACATCCACCTTTGTCATTAGCTCAGGAGAGGATGCAAGATGAGAATCTCTGCTATTGTGTGGGGAGACTCAGTTTCCCGGGTTTCCCCCATGGACACATGTTCTTCAGCTGGGTCTGATTTTCTCCAGACAAGCTGTCTTGGGAAGGATTTGGCCAGCCCTAAGAACCTGAAGGGAAAGGGCGGAGGGGGGTTCTCTCTCTGCCCCCGACAGCCCCGAGCTGGGTCGGTCCCCTCAGACCTGGCCAGGGGCAGCCCATCCCCCGGCGCCCTTCCCCGGGGCATCCAAGGGCAGGCTCGGCGCCAGCCCCACCCCGCTCGCCACTGCCCGACCATCGTCCTCCCTCGGGGGGCCTGGGCGGGACAGGGACCCGGCTGTGGGAGGCCTCCAGATCTCAGGCCTGGCACACCGTTTACCAGGCTGCTTCCTCCTCTGACGGGGGCCCAGCACACGCCCCAGGAGACTTGGCAGCCGCCCCCAGGGCTCTATCCTCTGGATCTCGTCCCCTTGGAAGGGGCCAGGCCCAGGTGCCAGGTTCGATTGGTCGGCCTGCCTCCTTTGGAGAAAGCAGGCAAGCCGAGCCAGGCTTGCAGTGGCCCTGGCGTGACACCTGCCACCTCAGGCAGAGGGCCTCCCGCGTGCCCTCCATGGCGGGTTTCTCCCCGGAGCCGTGGCCTGGGCACTAGGAAGGCCGGGCCTCCCCGACTCCCGGGAGGAGGGGCTAGCCCAGTTGCGCCCTGGCCCCCAAACCCTCTGGTGCCATCTGCCTGTCTCGGCACTTCTGACTCCACAGAGCCTTTCCTACATCTGGGCTGCCTGCCGTGGCAAAGTGCAGGCGTGGGGTGAGGCCATGCCTTCTCTTTCCAGGAAAAAGTGAGCCCCTGGCCGAAGCAGCAGGCCCAGGCAGAGCCTTGAGCTTGAAGCCCAGTAGGTCTGTGGCCCTCAGGGCCAGAGCAATGCTTTCAAGACAGGGAAGCGGCCTGCAACTGAGTGGGAGTGGGGGAGGGGAGGGAGACAGCTGAAGCCGAGTCCAGAAGGGCGGCGATGGAAGAGCTGCAGCTGGGTCAGAGCCTGGAGGGAGGGCGGGGCCTTCACTGAGGACCCCCCCCCCCCCCGAGGCCAGCCCTAGGCCCCCGGCGGTCGCGCAAGCGCCCTTGGCCTTTGCGGTGTGTGGGGGATTGAACCCAAGCCCGCAGTTCTCCCGGAGTGGCCAGAGAATGAAGGGCCCATGGAGAGGTAGGCGAGGTGGGCAGGGGGCGCCACCTTACTCTCCTCAGCTCCCTGAGGGAGAGAGAGAGAGACAGAGACAGAGAGAGAGATCCCTGACTTCTGACTCCACAGAGCCTTTCCTACATCTGGGCTGCCTGCCGTGGCAAAGTGCAGGCGTGGGGTGAGGCCATGCCTTCTCTTTCCAGGAAAAAGTGAGCCCCTGGCCGAAGCAGCAGGCCCAGGCAGAGCCTTGAGCTTGAAGCCCAGTAGGTCTGTGGCCCTCAGGGCCAGAGCAATGCTTTCAAGGCAGGGAAGCGGCCTGCAAGCTGAGTGGGAGTGGGGGAGGGGAGGGAGACAGCTGAAGCTGAGTCCAGAAGGGCGGCGATGGAAGAGCTGCAGCTGGGTCAGAGCCTGGAGGGAGGGCGGGGCCTTCACTGAGGACCCCCCACCCCAGGGCTGGCTGAAGAGGCCAGCCCTAGGCCCCCGGCGGTCGCGCATGCGCCCTTGGCCTGTGCGGTGTGTGGGGGCTTGAACCCAAGCCCGCAGGGCTCCCGGAGCGGCCAGAGGAAGAAGGGCCCATGGAGAGGTAGGCGAGGTGGGCAGGGGGCGCCACCTTACTCTCCTCAGCTCCCTGAGGGAGAGAGAGAGAGACAGAGACAAAGAGAGAGATCCCTGACCTCTGAGTCTCTGCCTCCACCGCTGGCTGGTGCCAACTCACGCGCCATCCCACTTCCAGCCATAACCCCCAAGCCTGCCCTGGGGCCAGCCCCACCACAGAGAGGCCGGTTGGTTCCTGCTCACCTCTGTGCTGTCCCTTCCCGACCTGACCCCAGTGCAGGGGATAAGCTTCAGACAAGTCTTTCCATGTCCCTCTGCATGACAATAGACTTCCTCCCCTCTCCCATTCCACAGGCCCACCCAGGACATCCACCTTTGTCATTAGCTCAGGAGAGGATGCAAGATGAGAATCTCTGCTATTGTGTGGGGAGACTCAGTTTCCCGGGTTTCCCCCATGGACACATGTTCTTCAGCTGGGTCTGATTTTCTCCAGACAAGCTGTCTTGGGAAGGATTTGGCCAGCCCTAAGAACCTGAAGGGAAAGGGCGGAGGGGGGTTCTCTCTCTGCCCCCGACAGCCCCGAGCTGGGTCGGTCCCTCAGACCTGGCCAGGGGCAGCCCATCCCCCGGCGCCCTTCCCCGGGGCATCCAAGGGCAGGCTCGGCGCCAGCCCCACCCCGCTCGCCACTGCCCGACCATCGTCCTCCCTCGGGGGGCCTGGGCGGGACAGGGACCCGGCTGTGGGAGGCCTCCAGATCTCAGGCCTGGCACACCGTTTACCAGGCTGCTTCCTCCTCTGACGGGGGCCCAGCACACGCCCCAGGAGACTTGGCAGCCGCCCCCAGGGCTCTATCCTCTGCAACTCGTCCCCTTGGAAGGGGCCAGGCCCAGGTGCCAGGTTCGGCTGGTCGGCCTGCCTCCTTTGGAGAAAGCAGGCAAGCCGAGCCAGGCTTGCAGTGGCCCTGGCGTGACACCTGCCACCTCAGGCAGAGGGCCTCCCGCGTGCCCTCCATGGCGGGTTTCTCCCCGGAGCCGTGGCCTGGGCACTAGGAAGGCCGGGCCTCCCCGACTCCCGGGAGGAGGGGCTAGCCCAGTTGCGCCCTGGCCCCCAAACCCTCTGGTGCCATCTGCCTGTCTCGGCACTTCTGACTCCACAGAGCCTTTCCTACATCTGGGCTGCCTGCCGTGGCAAAGTGCAGGCGTGGGGTGAGGCCATGCCTTCTCTTTCCAGGAAAAAGTGAGCCCCTGGCCGAAGCAGCAGGCCCAGGCAGAGCCTTGAGCTTGAAGCCCAGTAGGTCTGTGGCCCTCAGGGCCAGAGCAATGCTTTCAAGGCAGGGAAGCGGCCTGCAAGCTGAGTGGGAGTGGGGGAGGGGAGGGAGACAGCTGAAGCCGAGTCCAGAAGGGCGGCGATGGAAGAGCTGCAGCTGGGTCAGAGCCTGGAGGGAGGGCGGGGCCTTCACTGAGGACCCCCCACACCTAGGGCTGGCTGAAGAGGCCAGCCCTAGGCCCCCGGCGGTCGCGCATGCGCCCTTGGCCTGTGCGGTGTTTGGGGGCTTGAACCCAAGCCCGCAGGGCTCCCGGAGCGGCCAGAGGAAGAAGGGCCCATGGAGAGGTAGTCGAGGTGGGCAGGGGGCGCCACCTTACTCTCCTCAGCTCCCTGAGGGAGAGAGAGAGAGACAGAGACAGAGAGAGAGATCCCTGACCTCTGAGTCTCTGCCTCCACCGCTGGCTGGTGCCAACTCACGCGCCATCCCACTTCCAGCCATCACCCCCACGCCTGCCCCGGGGCCAGCCCCACCACAGAGAGGCCTGTTGGTTCCTGCTCACCTCTGTGCCGTCCCTTCCCGACCTGACCCCAGTGCAGGGGATAAGCTTCAGACAAGTCTTTCCATGTCCCTCTGCATGACAATAGACTTCCTCCCCTCTCCCATTCCACAGGCCCACCCGGGACATCCACCTTTGTCATTAGCTCAGGAGAGGATGCAAGATGAGAATCTCTGCTATTGTGTGGGGAGACTCAGTTTCCCGGGTTTCCCCCATGGACACATGTTCTTCAGCTGGGTCTGATTTTCTCCAGACAAGCTGTCTTTGGAAGGATTTGGCCAGCCCTAAGAACCTGAAGGGAAAGGGCGGAGGGGGGTTCTCTCTCTGCCCCCGACAGCCCCGAGCTGGGTCGGTCCCTCAGACCTGGCCAGGGGCAGCCCATCCCCCGGCGCCCTTCCCCGGGGCATCCAAGGGCAGGCTCGGCGCCAGCCCCACCCCGCTCGCCACTGCCCGACCATCGTCCTCCCTCGGGGGGCCTGGGCGGGACAGGGACCCGGCTGTGGGAGGCCTCCAGATCTCAGGCCTGGCACACCGTTTACCAGGCTGCTTCCTCCTCTGACGGGGGCCCAGCACACGCCCCAGGAGACTTGGCAGCCGCCCCCAGGGCTCTATCCTCTGCAACTCGTCCCCTTGGAAGGGGCCAGGCCCAGGTGCCATGTTCGGCTGGTCGGCCTGCCTCCTTTGGAGAAAGCAGGCAAGCCGAGCCAGGCTTGCAGTGGCCCTGGCGTGACACCTGCCACCTCAGGCAGAGGGCCTCCCGCGTGCCCTCCATGGCGGGTTTCTCCCCGGAGCCGTGGCCTGGGCACTAGGAAGGCCGGGCCTCCCCGACTCCCGGGAGGAGGGGCTAGCCCAGTTGCGCCCTGGCCCCCAAACCCTCTGGTGCCATCTGCCTGTCTCGGCACTTCTGACTCCACAGAGCCTTTCCTACATCTGGGCTGCCTGCCGTGGCAAAGTGCAGGCGTGGGGTGAGGCCATGCCTTCTCTTTCCAGGAAAAAGTGAGCCCCTGGCCGAAGCAGCAGGCCCAGGCAGAGCCTTGAGCATGAAGCCCAGTAGGTCTGTGGCCCTCAGGGCCAGAGCAATGCTTTCAAGGCAGGGAAGCGGCCTGCAAGCTGAGTGGGAGTGGGGGAGGGGAGGGAGACAGCTGAAGCCGAGTCCAGAAGGGCGGCAATGGAAGAGCTGCAGCTGGGTCAGATCCTGGAGGGAGGGCGGGGACTTCACTGAGGACCCCCCCGCCCCGAGGCCAGCCCTAGGCCCCCGGCGGTCGCGCAAGCGCCCTTGGCCTGTGCGGTGTGTGGGGGCTTGAACCCAAGCCCGCAGGGCTCCCGGAGCGGCCAGAGAAAGAAGGGCCCATGGAGAGGTAGGCGAGGTGGGCAGGGGGCGCCACCATACTCTCCTCAGCTCCCTGAGGGAGAGAGAGAGAGACAGAGACAGAGAGAGAGATCCCTGACCTCTGAGTCTCTGCCTCCACCGCTGGCTGCTGCCAACTCACGCGCCATCCCACTTCCAGCCATCACCCCCAAGCCTGCCCAGGGGCCAGCCCCACCACAGAGAGGCCAGTTGGTTCCTGCTCACCTCTGTGCTGTCCCTTCCCGACCTGAACCCAGTGCAGGGGATAAGCTTCAGACAAGTCTTTCCATGTCCCTCTGCATGACAATAGACTTCCTCCCCTCTCCCATTCCACAGGCCCACCCAGGACATCCACCTTTGTCATTAGCTCAGGAGAGGATGCAAGATGAGAATCTCTGCTATTGTGTGGGGAGACTCAGTTTCCCGGGTTTCCCCCATGGACACATGTTCTTCAGCTGGGTCTGATTTTCTCCAGACAAGCTGTCTTGGGAAGGATTTGGCCAGCCCTAAGAACCTGAAGGGAAAGGGCGGAGGGGGGTTCTCTCTCTGCCCCCGACAGCCCCGAGCTGGGTCGGTCCCTCAGACCTGGCCAGGGGCAGCCCATCCCCCGGCGCCCTTCCCCGGGGCATCCAAGGGCAGGCTCGGCGCCAGCCCCACCCCGCTCGCCACTGCCCGACCATCGTCCTCCCTCGGGGGGCCTGGGCGGGACAGGGACCCGGCTGTGGGAGGCCTCCAGATCTCAGGCCTGGCACACCGTTTACCAGGCTGCTTCCTCCTCTGACGGGGGCCCAGCACACGCCCCAGGAGACTTGGCAGCCGCCCCCAGGGCTCTATCCTCTGGATCTCGTCCCCTTGGAAGGGGCCAGGCCCAGGTGCCAGGTTCGGCTGGTCGGCCTGCCTCCTTTGGAGAAAGCAGGCAAGCCGAGCCAGGCTTGCAGTGGCCCTGGCGTGACACCTGCCACCTCAGGCAGAGGGCCTCCCGCGTGCCCTCCATGGCGGGTTTCTCCCCGGAGCCGTGGCCTGGGCACTAGGAAGGCCGGGCCTCCCCGACTCCCGGGAGGAGGGGCTAGCCCAGTTGCGCCCTGGCCCCCAAACCCTCTGGTGCCATCTGCCTGTCTCGGCACTTCTGACTTCACAGAGCCTTTCCTACATCTGGGCTGCCTGCCGTGGCAAAGTGCAGGCGTGGGGTGAGGCCATGCCTTCTCTTTCCAGGAAAAAGAGAGCCCCTGGTCGAAGCAGCAGGCCCAGGCAGAGCCTTGAGCTTGAAGCCCAGTAGGTCTGTGGCCCTCAGGGCCAGAGCAATGCTTTCAAGACAGGGAAGCGGCCTGCAAGCTGAGTGGGAGTGGGGGAGGGGAGGGAGACTGCTGAAGCCGAGTCCAGAAGGGCGGCGATGGAAGAGCTGCAGCTGGGTCAGAGGCTGGAGGGAGGGCGGGGCCTTCACTGAGGACCCCCCCCCCCCGAGGCCAGCCCTAGGCCCCCGGCGGTCGCGCAAGCGCCCTTGGCCTGTGCGGTGTGTGGGGGATTGAACCCAAGCCCGCAGTTCTCCCGGAGTGGCCAGAGAAAGAAGGGCCCATGGAGAGGTAGGCGAGGTGGGCAGGGGGCGCCACCTTACTCTCCTCAGCTCCCTGAGGAAGAGAGAGAGAGACAGAGACAGAGAGAGAGATCCCTGACTTCTGACTCCACAGAGCCTTTCCTACATCTGGGCTGCCTGCCGTGGCAAAGTGCAGGCGTGGGGTGAGGCCATGCCTTCTCTTTCCAGGAAAAAGTGAGCCCCTGGCCGAAGCAGCAGGCCCAGGCAGAGCCTTGAGCTTGAAGCCCAGTAGGTCTGTGGCCCTCAGGGCCAGAGCAATGCTTTCAAGGCAGGGAATCGGCCTGCAAGCTGAGTGGGAGTGGGGGAGGGGAGGGAGACAGCTGAAGCTGAGTCCAGAAGGGCGGCGATGGAAGAGCTGCAGCTGGGTCAGAGCCTGGAGGGAGGGCGGGGCCTTCACTGAGGACCACCGACCCCAGGGCTGGCTGAAGAGGCCAGCCCTAGGCACCCGGCGGTCGCGCATGCGCCCTTGGTCTGTGCGGTGTGTGGGGGCTTGAACCCAAGCCCGCAGGGCTCCCGGAGCGGCCAGAGGAAGAAGGGCCCATGGAGAGGTAGGCGAGGTGGGCAGGGGGCGCCACCTTACTCTCCTCAGCTCCCTGAGGGAGAGAGAGAGAGACAGAGACAGAGAGAGAGATCCCTGACCTCTGAGTCTCTGCCTCCACCGCTGGCTGGTGCCAACTCACGCGCCATCCCACTTCCAGCCATAACCCCCAAGCCTGCCCCGGGGCCAGCCCCACCACAGAGAGGCCGGTTGGTTCCTGCTCACCTCTGTGCTGTCCCTTCCCGACCTGACCCCAGTGCAGGGGATAAGCTTCAGACAAGTCTTTCCATGTCCCTCTGCATGACAATAGACTTCCTCCCCTCTCCCATTCCACAGGCCCACCCAGGACATCCACCTTTGTCATTAGCTCAGGAGAGGATGCAAGATGAGAATCTCTGCTATTGTGTGGGGAGACTCAGTTTCCCGGGTTTCCCCCATGGACACATGTTCTTCAGCTGGGTCTGATTTTCTCCAGACAAGCTGTCTTGGGAAGGATTTGGCCAGCCCTAAGAACCTGAAGGGAAAGGGCGGAGGGGGGTTCTCTCTCTGCCCCCGACAGCCCCGAGCTGGGTCGGTCCCTCAGACCTGGCCAGGGGCAGCCCATCCCCCGGCGCCCTTCCCCGGGGCATCCAAGGGCAGGCTCGGCGCCAGCCCCACCCCGCTCGCCACTGCCCGACCATCGTCCTCCCTCGGGGGGCCTGGGCGGGACAGGGACCCGGCTGTGGGAGGCCTCCAGATCTCAGGCCTGGCACACCGTTTACCAGGCTGCTTCCTCCTCTGACGGGGGCCCAGCACACGCCCCAGGAGACTTGGCAGCCGCCCCCAGGGCTCTATCCTCTGCAACTCGTCCCCTTGGAAGGGGCCAGGCCCAGGTGCCAGGTTCGGCTGGTCGGCCTGCCTCCTTTGGAGAAAGCAGGCAAGCCGAGCCAGGCTTGCAGTGGCCCTGGCGTGACACCTGACACCTCAGGCAGAGGGCCTCCCGCGTGCCCTCCATGGCGGGTTTCTCCCCGGAGCCGTGGCCTGGGCACTAGGAAGGCCGGGCCTCCCCGACTCCCGGGAGGAGGGGCTAGCCCAGTTGCGCCCTGGCCCCCAAACCCTCTGGTGCCATCTGCCTGTCTCGGCACTTCTGACTCCACAGAGCCTTTCCTACATCTGGGCTGCCTGCCGTGGCAAAGTGCAGGCGTGGGGTGAGGCCATGCCTTCTCTTTCCAGGAAAAAGTGAGCCCCTGGCCGAAGCAGCAGGCCCAGGCAGAGCCTTGAGCTTGAAGCCCAGTAGGTCTGTGGCCCTCAGGGCCAGAGCAATGCTTTCAAGGCAGGGAAGCGGCCTGCAAGCTGAGTGGGAGTGGGGGAGGGGAGGGAGACAGCTGAAGCCGAGTCCAGAAGGGCGGCGATGGAAGAGCTGCAGCTGGGTCAGAGCCTGGAGGGAGGGCGGGGCCTTCACTGAGGACCCCCCACACCTAGGGCTGGCTGAAGAGGCCAGCCCTAGGCCCCCGGCGGTCGCGCATGCGCCCTTGGCCTGTGCGGTGTTTGGGGGCTTGAACCCAAGCCCGCAGGGCTCCCGGAGCGGCCAGAGGAAGAAGGGCCCATGGAGAGGTAGTCGAGGTGGGCAGGGGGCGCCACCTTACTCTCCTCAGCTCCCTGAGGGAGAGAGAGAGAGACAGAGACAGAGAGAGAGATCCCTGACCTCTGAGTCTCTGCCTCCACCGCTGGCTGGTGCCAACTCACGCGCCATCCCACTTCCAGCCATCACCCCCACGCCTGCCCCGGGGCCAGCCCCACCACAGAGAGGCCTGTTGGTTCCTGCTCACCTCTGTGCCGTCCCTTCCCGACCTGACCCCAGTGCAGGGGATAAGCTTCAGACAAGTCTTTCCATGTCCCTCTGCATGACAATAGACTTCCTCCCCTCTCCCATTCCACAGGCCCACCCGGGACATCCACCTTTGTCATTAGCTCAGGAGAGGATGCAAGATGAGAATCTCTGCTATTGTGTGGGGAGACTCAGTTTCCCGGGTTTCCCCCATGGACACATGTTCTTCAGCTGGGTCTGATTTTCTCCAGACAAGCTGTCTTTGGAAGGATTTGGCCAGCCCTAAGAACCTGAAGGGAAAGGGCGGAGGGGGATTCTCTCTCTGCCCCCGACAGCCCCGAGCTGGGTCGGTCCCTCAGACCTGGCCAGGGGCAGCCCATCCCCCGGCGCCCTTCCCCGGGGCATCCAAGGGCAGGCTCGGCGCCAGCCCCACCCCGCTCGCCACTGCCCGACCATCGTCCTCCCTCGGGGGGCCTGGGCGGGACAGGGACCCGGCTGTGGGAGGCCTCCAGATCTCAGGCCTGGCACACCGTTTACCAGGCTGCTTCCTCCTCTGACGGGGGCCCAGCACACGCCCCAGGAGACTTGGCAGCCGCCCCCAGGGCTCTATCCTCTGCAACTCGTCCCCTTGGAAGGGGCCAGGCCCAGGTGCCATGTTCGGCTGGTCGGCCTGCCTCCTTTGGAGAAAGCAGGCAAGCCGAGCCAGGCTTGCAGTGGCCCTGGCGTGACACCTGCCACCTCAGGCAGAGGGCCTCCCGCGTGCCCTCCATGGCGGGTTTCTCCCCGGAGCCGTGGCCTGGGCACTAGGAAGGCCGGGCCTCCCCGACTCCCGGGAGGAGGGGCTAGCCCAGTTGCGCCCTGGCCCCCAAACCCTCTGGTGCCATCTGCCTGTCTCGGCACTTCTGACTCCACAGAGCCTTTCCTACATCTGGGCTGCCTGCCGTGGCAAAGTGCAGGCGTGGGGTGAGGCCATGCCTTCTCTTTCCAGGAAAAAGTGAGCCCCTGGCCGAAGCAGCAGGCCCAGGCAGAGCCTTGAGCATGAAGCCCAGTAGGTCTGTGGCCCTCAGGGCCAGAGCAATGCTTTCAAGGCAGGGAAGCGGCCTGCAAGCTGAGTGGGAGTGGGGGAGGGGAGGGAGACAGCTGAAGCCGAGTCCAGAAGGGCGGCAATGGAAGAGCTGCAGCTGGGTCAGATCCTGGAGGGAGGGCGGGGACTTCACTGAGGACCCCCCCGCCCCGAGGCCAGCCCTAGGCCCCCGGCGGTCGCGCAAGCGCCCTTGGCCTGTGCGGTGTGTGGGGGCTTGAACCCAAGCCCGCAGGGCTCCCGGAGCGGCCAGAGAAAGAAGGGCCCATGGAGAGGTAGGCGAGGTGGGCAGGGGGCGCCACCATACTCTCCTCAGCTCCCTGAGGGAGAGAGAGAGAGACAGAGACAGAGAGAGAGATCCCTGACCTCTGAGTCTCTGCCTCCACCGCTGGCTGCTGCCAACTCACGCGCCATCCCACTTCCAGCCATCACCCCCAAGCCTGCCCAGGGGCCAGCCCCACCACAGAGAGGCCAGTTGGTTCCTGCTCACCTCTGTGCTGTCCCTTCCCGACCTGAACCCAGTGCAGGGGATAAGCTTCAGACAAGTCTTTCCATGTCCCTCTGCATGACAATAGACTTCCTCCCCTCTCCCATTCCACAGGCCCACCCAGGACATCCACCTTTGTCATTAGCTCAGGAGAGGATGCAAGATGAGAATCTCTGCTATTGTGTGGGGAGACTCAGTTTCCCGGGTTTCCCCCATGGACACATGTTCTTCAGCTGGGTCTGATTTTCTCCAGACAAGCTGTCTTGGGAAGGATTTGGCCAGCCCTAAGAAGCTGAAGGGAAAGGGCGGAGGGGGGTTCTCTCTCTGCCCCCGACAGCCCCGAGCTGGGTCGGTCCCTCAGACCTGGCCAGGGGCAGCCCATCCCCCGGCGCCCTTCCCCGGGGCATCCAAGGGCAGGCTCGGCGCCAGCCCCACCCCGCTCGCCACTGCCCGACCATCGTCCTCCCTCGGGGGGCCTGGGCGGGACAGGGACCCGGCTGTGGGAGGCCTCCAGATCTCAGGCCTGGCACACCGTTTACCAGGCTGCTTCCTCCTCTGACGGGGGCCCAGCACACGCCCCAGGAGACTTGGCAGCCGCCCCCAGGGCTCTATCCTCTGCAACTCGTCCCCTTGGAAGGGGCCAGGCCCAGGTGCCAGGTTCGGCTGGTCGGCCTGCCTCCTTTGGAGAAAGCAGGCAAGCCGAGCCAGGCTTGCAGTGGCCCTGGCGTGACACCTGCCACCTCAGGCAGAGGGCCTCCCGCGTGCCCTCCATGGCGGGTTTCTCCCCGGAGCCGTGGCCTGGGCACTAGGAAGGCCGGGCCTCCCCGACTCCCGGGAGGAGGGGCTAGCCCAGTTGCGCCCTGGCCCCCAAACCCTCTGGTGCCATCTGCCTGTCTCGGCACTTCTGACTCCACAGAGCCTTTCCTACATCTGGGCTGCCTGCCGTGGCAAAGTGCAGGCGTGGGGTGAGGCCATGCCTTCTCTTTCCAGGAAAAAGTGAGCCCCTGGCCGAAGCAGCAGGCCCAGGCAGAGCCTTGAGCATGAAGCCCAGTAGGTCTGTGGCCCTCAGGGCCAGAGCAATGCTTTCAAGGCAGGGAAGCGGCCTGCAAGCTGAGTGGGAGTGGGGGAGGGGAGGGAGACAGCTGAAGCCGAGTCCAGAAGGGCGGCAATGGAAGAGCTGCAGCTGGGTCAGAGCCTGGAGGGAGGGCGGGGACTTCACTGAGGACCCCCCCGCCCCGAGGCCAGCCCTAGGCCCCCGGCGGTCGCGCAAGCGCCCTTGGCCTGTGCGGTGTGTGGGGGCTTGAACCCAAGCCCGCAGGGCTCCCGGAGCGGCCAGAGAAAGAAGGGCCCATGGAGAGGTAGGCGAGGTGGGCAGGGGGCGCCACCATACTCTCCTCAGCTCCCTGAGGGAGAGAGAGAGAGACAGAGACAGAGAGAGAGATCCCTGACCTCTGAGTCTCTGCCTCCACCGCTGGCTGCTGCCAACTCACGCGCCATCCCACTTCCAGCCATCACCCCCAAGCCTGCCCAGGGGCCAGCCCCACCACAGAGAGGCCAGTTGGTTCCTGCTCACCTCTGTGCTGTCCCTTCCCGACCTGAACCCTGTGCAGGGGATAAGCTTCAGACAAGTCTTTCCATGTCCCTCTGCATGACAATAGACTTCCTCCCCTCTCCCATTCCACAGGCCCACCCAGGACATCCACCTTTGTCATTAGCTCAGGAGAGGATGCAAGATGAGAATCTCTGCTATTGTGTGGGGAGACTCAGTTTCCCGGGTTTCCCCCATGGACACATGTTCTTCAGCTGGGTCTGATTTTCTCCAGACAAGCTGTCTTGGGAAGGATTTGGCCAGCCCTAAGAACCTGAAGGGAAAGGGCGGAGGGGGGTTCTCTCTCTGCCCCCGACAGCCCCGAGCTGGGTCGGTCCCTCAGACCTGGCCAGGGGCAGCCCATCCCCCGGCGCCCTTCCCCGGGGCATCCAAGTGCAGGCTCGGCGCCAGCCCCACCCCGCTCGCCACTGCCCGACCATCGTCCTCCCTCGGGGGGCCTGGGCGGGACAGGGACCCGGCTGTGGGAGGCATCCAGATCTCAGGCCTGGCACACCGTTTACCAGGCTGCTTCCTCCTCTGACGGGGGCCCAGCACACGCCCCAGGAGACTTGGCAGCCGCCCCCAGGGCTCTATCCTCTGGATCTCGTCCCCTTGGAAGGGGCCAGGCCCAGGTGCCAGGTTCGGCTGGTCGGCCTGCCTCCTTTGGAGAAAGCAGGCAAGCCGAGCCAGGCTTGCAGTGGCCCTGGCGTGACACCTGCCACCTCAGGCAGAGGGCCTCCCGCGTGCCCTCCATGGCGGGTTTCTCCCCGGAGCCGTGGCCTGGGCACTAGGAAGGCCGGGCCTCCCCGACTCCCGGGAGGAGGGGCTAGCCCAGTTGCGCCCTGGCCCCCAAACCCTCTGGTGCCATCTGCCTGTCTCGGCACTTCTGACTCCACAGAGCCTTTCCTACATCTGGGCTGCCTGCCGTGGCAAAGTGCAGGCGTGGGGTGAGGCCATGCCTTCTCTTTCCAGGAAAAAGTGAGCCCCTGGTCGAAGCAGCAGGCCCAGGCAGAGCCTTGAGCTTGAAGCCCAGTAGGTCTGTGGCCCTCAGGGCCAGAGCAATGCTTTCAAGACAGGGAAGCGGCCTGCAAGCTGAGTGGGAGTGGGGGAGGGGAGGGAGACAGCTGAAGCCGAGTCCAGAAGGGCGGCGATGGAAGAGCTGCAGCTGGGTCAGAGCCTGGAGGGAGGGCGGGGCCTTCACTGAGGACCCCCCCCCCGAGGCCAGCCCTAGGCCCCCGGCGGTCGCGCAAGCGCCCTTGGCCTGTGCGGTGTGTGGGGGATTGAACCCAAGCCCGCAGTTCTCCCGGAGTGGCCAGAGAAAGAAGGGCCCATGGAGAGGTAGGCGAGGTGGGCAGGGGGCGCCACCTTACTCTCCTCAGCTCCCTGAGGGAGAGAGAGAGAGACAGAGACAGAGAGAGAGATCCCTGACTTCTGACTCCACAGAGCCTTTCCTACATCTGGGCTGCCTGCCGTGGCAAAGTGCAGGCGTGGGGTGAGGCCATGCCTTCTCTTTCCAGGAAAAAGTGAGCCCCTGGCCGAAGCAGCAGGCCCAGGCAGAGCCTTGAGCTTGAAGCCCAGTAGGTCTGTGGCCCTCAGGGCCAGAGCAATGCTTTCAAGGCAGGGAAGCGGCCTGCAAGCTGAGTGGGAGTGGGGGAGGGGAGGGAGACAGCTGAAGCTGAGTCCAGAAGGGCGGCGATGGAAGAGCTGCAGCTGGGTCAGAGCCTGGAGGGAGGGCGGGGCCTTCACTGAGGACCCCCCACCCCAGGGCTGGCTGAAGAGGCCAGCCCTAGGCACCCGGCGGTCGCGCATGCGCCCTTGGTCTGTGCGGTGTGTGGGGGCTTGAACCCAAGCCCGCAGGGCTCCCGGAGCGGCCAGAGGAAGAAGGGCCCATGGAGAGGTAGGCGAGGTGGGCAGGGGGCGCCACCTTACTCTCCTCAGCTCCCTGAGGGAGAGAGAGAGAGACAGAGACAGAGAGAGAGATCCCTGACCTCTGAGTCTCTGCCTCCACCGCTGGCTGGTGCCAACTCACGCGCCATCCCACTTCCAGCCATCACCCCCACGCCTGCCCCGGGGCCAGCCCCACCACAGAGAGGCCGGTTGGTTCCTGCTCACCTCTGTGCCGTCCCTTCCCGACCTGACCCCAGTGCAGGGGATAAGCTTCAGACAAGTCTTTCCATGTCCCTCTGCATGACAATAGACTTCCTCCCCTCTCCCATTCCACAGGCCCACCCGGGACATCCACCTTTGTCATTAGCTCAGGAGAGGATGCAAGATGAGAATCTCTGCTATTGTGTGGGGAGACTCAGTTTCCCGGGTTTCCCCCATGGACACATGTTCTTCAGCTGGGTCTGATTTTCTCCAGACAAGCTGTCTTGGGAAGGATTTGGCCAGCCCTAAGAACCTGAAGGGAAAGGGCGGAGGGGGGTTCTCTCTCTGCCCCCGACAGCCCCGAGCTGGGTCGGTCCCTCAGACCTGGCCAGGGGCAGCCCATCCCCCGGCGCCCTTCCCCGGGGCATCCAAGGGCAGGCTCGGCGCCAGCCCCACCCCGCTCGCCACTGCCCGACCATCGTCCTCCCTCGGGGGGCCTGGGCGGGACAGGGACCCGGCTGTGGGAGGCCTCCAGATCTCAGGCCTGGCACACCGTTTACCAGGCTGCTTCCTCCTCTGACGGGGGCCCAGCACACGCCCCAGGAGACTTGGCAGCCGCCCCCAGGGCTCTATCCTCTGCAACTCGTCCCCTTGGAAGGGGCCAGGCCCAGGTGCCAGGTTCGGCTGGTCGGCCTGCCTCCTTTGGAGAAAGCAGGCAAGCCGAGCCAGGCTTGCAGTGGCCCTGGCGTGACACCTGCCACCTCAGGCAGAGGGCCTCCCGCGTGCCCTCCATGGCGGGTTTCTCCCCGGAGCCGTGGCCTGGGCACTAGGAAGGCCGGGCCTCCCCGACTCCCGGGAGGAGGGGCTAGCCCAGTTGCGCCCTGGCCCCCAAACCCTCTGGTGCCATCTGCCTGTCTCGGCACTTCTGACTCCACAGAGCCTTTCCTACATCTGGGCTGCCTGCCGTGGCAAAGTGCAGGCGTGGGGTGAGGCCATGCCTTCTCTTTCCAGGAAAAAGTGAGCCCCTGGCCGAAGCAGCAGGCCCAGGCAGAGCCTTGAGCTTGAAGCCCAGTAGGTCTGTGGCCCTCAGGGCCAGAGCAATGCTTTCAAGGCAGGGAAGCGGCCTGCAAGCTGAGTGGGAGTGGGGGAGGGGAGGGAGACAGCTGAAGCCGAGTCCAGAAGGGCGGCGATGGAAGAGCTGCAGCTGGGTCAGAGCCTGGAGGGAGGGCGGGGACTTCACTGAGGACCCCCCCGCCCCGAGGCCAGCCCTAGGCCCCCGGCGGTCGCGCAAGCGCCCTTGGCCTGTGCGGTGTGTGGGGGCTTGAACCCAAGCCCGCAGGGCTCCCGGAGCGGCCAGAGAAAGAAGGGCCCATGGAGAGGTAGGCGAGGTGGGCAGGGGGCGCCACCATACTCTCCTCAGCTCCCTGAGGGAGAGAGAGAGAGACAGAGACAGAGAGAGAGATCCCTGACCTCTGAGTCTCTGCCTCCACCGCTGGCTGCTGCCAACTCACGCGCCATCCCACTTCCAGCCATCACCCCCAAGCCTGCCCAGGGGCCAGCCCCACCACAGAGAGGCCAGTTGGTTCCTGCTCACCTCTGTGCTGTCCCTTCCCGACCTGAACCCTGTGCAGGGGATAAGCTTCAGACAAGTCTTTCCATGTCCCTCTGCATGACAATAGACTTCCTCCCCTCTCCCATTCCACAGGCCCACCCAGGACATCCACCTTTGTCATTAGCTCAGGAGAGGATGCAAGATGAGAATCTCTGCTATTGTGTGGGGAGACTCAGTTTCCCGGGTTTCCCCCATGGACACATGTTCTTCAGCTGGGTCTGATTTTCTCCAGACAAGCTGTCTTGGGAAGGATTTGGCCAGCCCTAAGAACCTGAAGGGAAAGGGCGGAGGGGGGTTCTCTCTCTGCCCCCGACAGCCCCGAGCTGGGTCGGTCCCTCAGACCTGGCCAGGGGCAGCCCATCCCCCGGCGCCCTTCCCCGGGGCATCCAAGGGCAGGCTCGGCGCCAGCCCCACCCCGCTCGCCACTGCCCGACCATCGTCCTCCCTCGGGGGGCCTGGGCGGGACAGGGACCCGGCTGTGGGAGGCATCCAGATCTCAGGCCTGGCACACCGTTTACCAGGCTGCTTCCTCCTCTGACGGGGGCCCAGCACACGCCCCAGGAGACTTGGCAGCCGCCCCCAGGGCTCTATCCTCTGGATCTCGTCCCCTTGGAAGGGGCCAGGCCCAGGTGCCAGGTTCGGCTGGTCGGCCTGCCTCCTTTGGAGAAAGCAGGCAAGCCGAGCCAGGCTTGCAGTGGCCCTGGCGTGACACCTGCCACCTCAGGCAGAGGGCCTCCCGCGTGCCCTCCATGGCGGGTTTCTCCCCGGAGCCGTGGCCTGGGCACTAGGAAGGCCGGGCCTCCCCGACTCCCGGGAGGAGGGGCTAGCCCAGTTGCGCCCTGGCCCCCAAACCCTCTGGTGCCATCTGCCTGTCTCGGCACTTCTGACTCCACAGAGCCTTTCCTACATCTGGGCTGCCTGCCGTGGCAAAGTGCAGGCGTGGGGTGAGGCCATGCCTTCTCTTTCCAGGAAAAAGTGAGCCCCTGGTCGAAGCAGCAGGCCCAGGCAGAGCCTTGAGCTTGAAGCCCAGTAGGTCTGTGGCCCTCAGGGCCAGAGCAATGCTTTCAAGACAGGGAAGCGGCCTGCAAGCTGAGTGGGAGTGGGGGAGGGGAGGGAGACAGCTGAAGCCGAGTCCAGAAGGGCGGCGATGGAAGAGCTGCAGCTGGGTCAGAGCCTGGAGGGAGGGCGGGGCCTTCACTGAGGACCCCCCCCCCGAGGCCAGCCCTAGGCCCCCGGCGGTCGCGCAAGCGCCCTTGGCCTGTGCGGTGTGTGGGGGATTGAACCCAAGCCCGCAGTTCTCCCGGAGTGGCCAGAGAAAGAAGGGCCCATGGAGAGGTAGGCGAGGTGGGCAGGGGGCGCCACCTTACTCTCCTCAGCTCCCTGAGGGAGAGAGAGAGAGACAGAGACAGAGAGAGAGATCCCTGACTTCTGACTCCAAAGAGCCTTTCCTACATCTGGGCTGCCTGCCGTGGCAAAGTGCAGGCGTGGGGTGAGGCCATGCCTTCTCTTTCCAGGAAAAAGTGAGCCCCTGGCCGAAGCAGCAGGCCCAGGCAGAGCCTTGAGCTTGAAGCCCAGTAGGTCTGTGGCCCTCAGGGCCAGAGCAATGCTTTCAAGGCAGGGAAGCGGCCTGCAAGCTGAGTGGGAGTGGGGGAGGGGAGGGAGACAGCTGAAGCTGAGTCCAGAAGGGCGGCGATGGAAGAGCTGCAGCTGGGTCAGAGCCTGGAGGGAGGGCGGGGCCTTCACTGAGGACCCCCCACCCCAGGGCTGGCTGAAGAGGCCAGCCCTAGGCACCCGGCGGTCGCGCATGCGCCCTTGGTCTGTGCGGTGTGTGGGGGCTTGAACCCAAGCCCGCAGGGCTCCCGGAGCGGCCAGAGGAAGAAGGGCCCATGGAGAGGTAGGCGAGGTGGGCAGGGGGCGCCACCTTACTCTCCTCAGCTCCCTGAGGGAGAGAGAGAGAGACAGAGACAGAGAGAGAGATCCCTGACCTCTGAGTCTCTGCCTCCACCGCTGGCTGGTGCCAACTCACGCGCCATCCCACTTCCAGCCATCACCCCCACGCCTGCCCCGGGGCCAGCCCCACCACAGAGAGGCCGGTTGGTTCCTGCTCACCTCTGTGCCGTCCCTTCCCGACCTGACCCCAGTGCAGGGGATAAGCTTCAGACAAGTCTTTCCATGTCCCTCTGCATGACAATAGACTTCCTCCCCTCTCCCATTCCACAGGCCCACCCGGGACATCCACCTTTGTCATTAGCTCAGGAGAGGATGCAAGATGAGAATCTCTGCTATTGTGTGGGGAGACTCAGTTTCCCGGGTTTCCCCCATGGACACATGTTCTTCAGCTGGGTCTGATTTTCTCCAGACAAGCTGTCTTGGGAAGGATTTGGCCAGCCCTAAGAACCTGAAGGGAAAGGGCGGAGGGGGGTTCTCTCTCTGCCCCCGACAGCCCCGAGCTGGGTCGGTCCCTCAGACCTGGCCAGGGGCAGCCCATCCCCCGGCGCCCTTCCCCGGGGCATCCAAGGGCAGGCTCGGCGCCAGCCCCACCCCGCTCGCCACTGCCCGACCATCGTCCTCCCTCGGGGGGCCTGGGCGGGACAGGGACCCGGCTGTGGGAGGCCTCCAGATCTCAGGCCTGGCACACCGTTTACCAGGCTGCTTCCTCCTCTGACGGGGGCCCAGCACACGCCCCAGGAGACTTGGCAGCCGCCCCCAGGGCTCTATCCTCTGCAACTCGTCCCCTTGGAAGGGGCCAGGCCCAGGTGCCAGGTTCGGCTGGTCGGCCTGCCTCCTTTGGAGAAAGCAGGCAAGCCGAGCCAGGCTTGCAGTGGCCCTGGCGTGACACCTGCCACCTCAGGCAGAGGGCCTCCCGCGTGCCCTCCATGGCGGGTTTCTCCCCGGAGCCGTGGCCTGGGCACTAGGAAGGCCGGGCCTCCCCGACTCCCGGGAGGAGGGGCTAGCCCAGTTGCGCCCTGGCCCCCAAACCCTCTGGTGCCATCTGCCTGTCTCGGCACTTCTGACTCCACAGAGCCTTTCCTACATCTGGGCTGCCTGCCGTGGCAAAGTGCAGGCGTGGGGTGAGGCCATGCCTTCTCTTTCCAGGAAAAAGTGAGCCCCTGGCCGAAGCAGCAGGCCCAGGCAGAGCCTTGAGCTTGAAGCCCAGTAGGTCTGTGGCCCTCAGGGCCAGAGCAATGCTTTCAAGGCAGGGAAGCGGCCTGCAAGCTGAGTGGGAGTGGGGGAGGGGAGGGAGACAGCTGAAGCCGAGTCCAGAAGGGCGGCGATGGAAGAGCTGCAGCTGGGTCAGAGCCTGGAGGGAGGGCGGGGCCTTCACTGAGGACCCCCCACCCCTAGGGCTGGCTGAAGAGGCCAGCCCTAGGCCCCCGGCGGTCGCGCATGCGCCCTTGGCCTGTGCGGTGTTTGGGGGCTTGAACCCAAGCCCGCAGGGCTCCCGGAGCGGCCAGAGGAAGAAGGGCCCATGGAGAGGTAGTCGAGGTGGGCAGGGGGCGCCACCTTACTCTCCTCAGCTCCCTGAGGGAGAGAGAGAGAGACAGAGACAGAGAGAGAGATCCCTGACCTCTGAGTCTCTGCCTCCACCGCTGGCTGGTGCCAACTCACGCGCCATCCCACTTCCAGCCATCACCCCCACGCCTGCCCCGGGGCCAGCCCCACCACAGAGAGGCCGGTTGGTTCCTGCTCACCTCTGTGCCGTCCCTTCCCGACCTGACCCCAGTGCAGGGGATAAGCTTCAGACAAGTCTTTCCATGTCCCTCTGCATGACAATAGACTTCCTCCCCTCTCCCATTCCACAGGCCCACCCGGGACATCCACCTTTGTCATTAGCTCAGGAGAGGATGCAAGATGAGAATCTCTGCTATTGTGTGGGGAGACTCAGTTTCCCGGGTTTCCCCCATGGACACATGTTCTTCAGCTGGGTCTGATTTTCTCCAGACAAGCTGTCTTGGGAAGGATTTGGCCAGCCCTAAGAAGCTGAAGGGAAAGGGCGGAGGGGGGTTCTCTCTCTGCCCCCGACAGCCCCGAGCTGGGTCGGTCCCTCAGACCTGGCCAGGGGCAGCCCATCCCCCGGCGCCCTTCCCCGGGGCATCCAAGGGCAGGCTCGGCGCCAGCCCCACCCCGCTCGCCACTGCCCGACCATCGTCCTCCCTCGGGGGGCCTGGGCGGGACAGGGACCCGGCTGTGGGAGGCCTCCAGATCTCAGGCCTGGCACACCGTTTACCAGGCTGCTTCCTCCTCTGACGGGGGCCCAGCACACGCCCCAGGAGACTTGGCAGCCGCCCCCAGGGCTCTATCCTCTGCAACTCGTCCCCTTGGAAGGGGCCTGGCCCAGGTGCCAGGTTCGGCTGGTCGGCCAGCCTCCTTTGGAGAAAGCAGGCAAGCCGAGCCAGGCTTGCAGTGGCCCTGGCGTGACACCTGCCACCTCAGGCAGAGGGCCTCCCGCGTGCCCTCCATGGCGGGTTTCTCCCCGGAGCCGTGGCCTGGGCACTAGGAAGGCCGGGCCTCCCCGACTCCCGGGAGGAGGGGCTAGCCCAGTTGCGCCCTGGCCCCCAAACCCTCTGGTGCCATCTGCCTGTCTCGGCACTTCTGACTCCACAGAGCCTTTCCTACATCTGGGCTGCCTGCCGTGGCAAAGTGCAGGCGTGGGGTGAGGCCATGCCTTCTCTTTCCAGGAAAAAGTGAGCCCCTGGCCGAAGCAGCAGGCCCAGGCAGAGCCTTGAGCTTGAAGCCCAGTAGGTCTGTGGCCCTCAGGGCCAGAGCAATGCTTTCAAGGCAGGGAAGCGGCCTGCAAGCTGAGTGGGAGTGGGGGAGGGGAGGGAGACAGCTGAAGCCGAGTCCAGAAGGGCGGCGATGGAAGAGCTGCAGCTGGGTCAGAGCCTGGAGGGAGGGCGGGGCCTTCACTGAGGACCCCCCCCCCCCCGAGGCCAGCCCTAGGCCCCTGCGGTCGCGCATGCGCCCTTGGCCTGTGCGGTGTGTGGGGGCTTGAACCCAAGCCCGCAGGGCTCCCGGAGCGGCCAGAGAAAGAAGGGCCCATGGAGAGGTAGGCGAGGTGGGCAGGGGGCGCCACCTTACTCTCCTCAGCTCCCTGAGGGAGAGAGAGAGAGAGACAGAGACAGAGAGAGAGATCCCTGACCTCTGAGTCTCTGCCTCCACCGCTGGCTGGTGCCAACTCACGCGCCATCCCACTTCCAGCCATCACCCCCACGCCTGCCCTGGGGCCAGCCCCACCACAGAGAGGCCGGTTGGTTCCTGCTCACCTCTGTGCCGTCCCTTCCCGACCTGACCCCAGTGCAGGGGATAAGCTTCAGACAAGTCTTTCCATGTCCCTCTGCATGACAATAGACTTCCTCCCCTCTCCCATTCCACAGGCCCACCCGGGACATCCACCTTTGTCATTAGCTCAGGAGAGGATGCAAGATGAGAATCTCTGCTATTGTGTGGGGAGACTCAGTTTCCCGGGTTTCCCCCATGGACACATGTTCTTCAGCTGGGTCTGATTTTCTCCAGACAAGCTGTCTTGGGAAGGATTTGGCCAGCCCTAAGAAGCTGAAGGGAAAGGGCGGAGGGGGGTTCTCTCTCTGCCCCCGACAGCCCCGAGCTGGGTCGGTCCCTCAGACCTGGCCAGGGGCAGCCCATCCCCCGGCGCCCTTCCCCGGGGCATCCAAGGGCAGGCTCGGCGCCAGCCCCACCCCGCTCGCCACTGCCCGACCATCGTCCTCCCTCGGGGGGCCTGGGCGGGACAGGGACCCGGCTGTGGGAGGCCTCCAGATCTCAGGCCTGGCACACCGTTTACCAGGCTGCTTCCTCCTCTGACGGGGGCCCAGCACACGCCCCAGGAGACTTGGCAGCCGCCCCCAGGGCTCTATCCTCTGCAACTCGTCCCCTTTGAAGGGGCCTGGACCAGGTGCCAGGTTCCGCTGGTCGGCCAGCCTCCTTTGGAGAAAGCAGGCAAGCAGAGCCAGGCTTGCAGTGGCCCTGGCGTGACACCTGCCACCTCAGGCAGAGGGCCTCCCGCGTGCCCTCCATGGCGGGTTTCTCCCCGGAGCCGTGGCCTGGGCACTAGGAATGCCGGGCCTCCCCGACTCCCGGGAGGAGGGGCTAGCCCAGTTGCGCCCTGGCCCCCAAACCCTCTGGTGCCATCTGCCTGTCTCGGCACTTCTGACTCCACAGAGCCTTTCCTACATCTGGGCTGCCTGCCGTGGCAAAGTGCAGGCGTGGGGTGAGGCCATGCCTTCTCTTTCCAGGAAAAAGTGAGCCCCTGGCCGAAGCAGCAGGCCCAGGCAGAGCCTTGAGCTTGAAGCCCAGTAGGTCTGTGGCCCTCAGGGCCAGAGCAATGCTTTCAAGGCAAGGAAGCGGCCTGCAAGCTGAGTGGGAGTGGGGGAGGGGAGGGAGACAGCTGAAGCCAAGTCCAGAAGGGCGGCGATGGAAGAGCTGCAGCTGGGTCAGAGCCTGGAGGGAGGGCGGGGCCTTCACTGAGGACCCCCCCCCCCCCCGAGGCCAGCCCTAGGCCCAGGCGGTCGCGCATGCGCCCTTGGCCTGTGCGGTGTGTGGGGGCTTGAACCCAAGCCCGCAGGGCTCCCGGAGACGGCCAGAGAAAGAAGGGCCCATGGAGAGGTAGGCGAGGTGGGCAGGGGGCGCCACCTTACTCTCCTCAGCTCCCTGAGGGAGACAGAGAGAGACAGAGACAGAGAGAGAGATCCCTGACCTCTGAGTCTCTGCCTCCACCGCTGGCTGGTGCCAACTCACGCGCCATCCCACTTCCAGCCATCACCCCCACGCCTGCCCTGGGGCCAGCCCCACCACAGAGAGGCCGGTTGGTTCCTGCTCACCTCTGTGCCGTCCCTTCCCGACCTGACCCCAGTGCAGGGGATAAGCTTCAGACAAGTCTTTCCATGTCCCTCTGCATGACAATAGACTTCCTCCCCTCTCCCATTCCACAGGCCCACCCGGGACATCCACCTTTGTCATTAGCTCAGGAGAGGATGCAAGATGAGAATCTCTGCTATTGTGTGGGGAGACTCAGTTTCCCGGGTTTCCCCCATGGACACATGTTCTTCAGCTGGGTCTGATTTTCTCCAGACAAGCTGTCTTGGGAAGGATTTGGCCAGCCCTAAGAAGCTGAAGGGAAAGGGCGGAGGGGGGTTCTCTCTCTGCCCCCGACAGCCCCGAGCTGGGTCGGTCCCTCAGACCTGGCCAGGGGCAGCCCATCCCCCGGCGCCCTTCCCCGGGGCATCCAAGGGCAGGCTCGGCGCCAACCCCACCCCGCTCGCCACTGCCCGACCATCGTCCTCCCTCGGGGGGCCTGGGCGGGACAGGGACCCGGCTGTGGGAGGCCTCCAGATCTCAGGCCTGGCACACCGTTTACCAGGCTGCTTCCTCCTCTGACGGGGGGCCCAGCACACGCCCCAGGAGACTTGGCAGCCGCCCCCAGGGCTCTATCCTCTGCAACTCGTCCCCTTGGAAGGGGCCAGGCCCAGGTGCCAGGTTCGGGCTGGTCGGCCTGCCTCCTTTGGAGAAAGCAGGCAAGCCGAGCCAGGCTTGCAGTGGCCCTGGCGTGACACCTGCCACCTCAGGCAGAGGGCCTCCCGCGTGCCCTCCATGGCGGGTTTCTCCCCGGAGCCGTGGCCTGGGCACTAGGAAGGCCGGGCCTCCCCGACTCCCGGGAGGAGGGGCTAGCCCAGTTGCGCCCTGGCCCCCAAACCCTCTGGTGCCATCTGCCTGTCTCGGCACTTCTGACTCCACAGAGCCTTTCCTACATCTGGGCTGCCTGCCGTGGCAAAGTGCAGGCGTGGGGTGAGGCCATGCCTTCTCTTTCCAGGAAAAAGTGAGCCCCTGGCCGAAGCAGCAGGCCCAGGCAGAGCCTTGAGCTTGAAGCCCAGTAGGTCTGTGGCCCTCAGGGCCAGAGCAATGCTTTCAAGGCAGGGAAGCGGCCTGCAAGCTGAGTGGGAGTGGGGGAGGGGAGGGAGACAGCTGAAGCCGAGTCCAGAAGGGCGGCGATGGAAGAGCTGCAGCTGGGTCAGAGCCTGGAGGGAGGGCGGGGCCCTTCACTGAGGACCCCCCACCCCTAGGGCTGGCTGAAGAGGCCAGCCCTAGGCCCCCGGCGGTCGCGCATGCGCCCTTGGCCTGTGCGGTGTTTGGGGGCTTGAACCCAAGCCCGCAGGGCTCCCGGAGCGGCCAGAGGAAGAAGGGCCCATGGAGAGGTAGTCGAGGTGGGCAGGGGGCGCCACCTTACTCTCCTCAGCTCCCTGAGGGAGAGAGAGAGAGACAGAGACAGAGAGAGAGATCCCTGACCTCTGAGTCTCTGCCTCCACCGCTGGCTGGTGCCAACTCACGCGCCATCCCACTTCCAGCCATCACCCCCACGCCTGCCCCGGGGACAGCCCCACCACAGAGAGGCCGGTTGGTTCCTGCTCACCTCTGTGCCGTCCCTTCCCGACCTGACCCCAGTGCAGGGGATAAGCTTCAGACAAGTCTTTCCATGTCCCTCTGCATGACAATAGACTTCCTCCCCTCTCCCATTCCACAGGCCCACCCGGGACATCCACCTTTGTCATTAGCTCAGGAGAGGATGCAAGATGAGAATCTCTGCTATTGTGTGGGGAGACTCAGTTTCCCGGGTTTCCCCCATGGACACATGTTCTTCAGCTGGGTCTGATTTTCTCCAGACAAGCTGTCTTGGGAAGGATTTGGCCAGCCCTAAGAAGCTGAAGGGAAAGGGCGGAGGGGGGTTCTCTCTCTGCCCCCGACAGCCCCGAGCTGGGTCGGTCCCTCAGACCTGGCCAGGGGCAGCCCATCCCCCGGCGCCCTTCCCCGGGGCATCCAAGGGCAGGCTCGGCGCCAGCCCCACCCCGCTCGCCACTGCCCGACCATCGTCCTCCCTCGGGGGGCCTGGGCGGGACAGGGACCCGGCTGTGGGAGGCCTCCAGATCTCAGGCCTGGCACACCGTTTACCAGGCTGCTTCCTCCTCTGACGGGGGCCCAGCACACGCCCCAGGAGACTTGGCAGCCGCCCCCAGGGCTCTATCCTCTGCAACTCGTCCCCTTGGAAGGGGCCTGGCCCAGGTGCCAGGTTCGGCTGGTCGGCCAGCCTCCTTTGGAGAAAGCAGGCAAGCCGAGCCAGGCTTGCAGTGGCCCTGGCGTGACACCTGCCACCTCAGGCAGAGGGCCTCCCGCGTGCCCTCCATGGCGGGTTTCTCCCCGGAGCCGTGGCCTGGGCACTAGGAAGGCCGGGCCTCCCCGACTCCCGGGAGGAGGGGCTAGCCCAGTTGCGCCCTGGCCCCCAAACCCTCTGGTGCCATCTGCCTGTCTCGGCACTTCTGACTCCACAGAGCCTTTCCTACATCTGGGCTGCCTGCCGTGGCAAAGTGCAGGCGTGGGGTGAGGCCATGCCTTCTCTTTCCAGGAAAAAGTGAGCCCCTGGCCGAAGCAGCAGGCCCAGGCAGAGCCTTGAGCTTGAAGCCAGTAGGTCTGTGGCCCTCAGGGCCAGAGCAATGCTTTCAAGGCAGGGAAGCGGCCTGCAAGCTGAGTGGGAGTGGGGGAGGGGAGGGAGACAGCTGAAGCCGAGTCCAGAAGGGCGGCGATGGAAGAGCTGCAGCTGGGTCAGAGCCTGGAGGGAGGGCGGGGCCTTCACTGAGGACCCCCCCCCCCCCCCGAGGCCAGCCCTAGGCCCCTGCGGTCGCGCATGCGCCCTTGGCCTGTGCGGTGTGTGGGGGCTTGAACCCAAGCCCGCAGGGCTCCCGGAGCGGCCAGAGAAAGAAGGGCCCATGGAGAGGTAGGCGAGGTGGGCAGGGGGCGCCACCTTACTCTCCTCAGCTCCCTGAGGGAGAGAGAGAGAGACAGAGACAGAGAGAGAGATCCCTGACCTCTGAGTCTCTGCCTCCACCGCTGGCTGGTGCCAACTCACGCGCCCCACTTCCAGCCATCACCCCCACGCCTGCCCTGGGGCCAGCCCCACCACAGAGAGGCCGGTTGGTTCCTGCTCACCTCTGTGCCGTCCCTTCCCGACCTGACCCCAGTGCAGGGGATAAGCTTCAGACAAGTCTTTCCATGTCCCTCTGCATGACAATAGACTTCCTCCCCTCTCCCATTCCACAGGCCCACCCGGGACATCCACCTTTGTCATTAGCTCAGGAGAGGATGCAAGATGAGAATCTCTGCTATTGTGTGGGGAGACTCAGTTTCCCGGGTTTCCCCCATGGACACATGTTCTTCAGCTGGGTCTGATTTTCTCCAGACAAGCTGTCTTGGGAAGGATTTGGCCAGCCCTAAGAAGCTGAAGGGAAAGGGCGGAGGGGGGTTCTCTCTCTGCCCCCGACAGCCCCGAGCTGGGTCGGTCCCTCAGACCTGGCCAGGGGCAGCCCATCCCCCGGCGCCCTTCCCCGGGGCATCCAAGGGCAGGCTCGGCGCCAGCCCCACCCCGCTCGCCACTGCGCCGACCATCGTCCTCCCTCGGGGGGCCTGGGCGGGACAGGGACCCGGCTGTGGGAGGCCTCCAGATCTCAGGCCTGGCACACCGTTTACCAGGCTGCTTCCTCCTCTGACGGGGGGCCCAGCACACGCCCCAGGAGACTTGGCAGCCGCCCCCAGGGCTCTATCCTCTGGAACTCGTCCCCCTTGGAAGGGGCCTGGCCCAGGTGCCAGGTTCGGCTGGTCGGCCAGCCTCCTTTGGAGAAAGCAGGCAAGCCGAGCCAGGCTTGCAGTGGCCCTGGCGTGACACCTGCCACCTCAGGCAGAGGGCCTCCCGCGTGCCCTCCATGGCGGGTTTCTCCCCGGAGCCGTGGCCTGGGCACTAGGAAGGCCGGGCCTCCCCGACTCCCGGGAGGAGGGGCTAGCCCAGTTGCGCCCTGGCCCCCAAACCCTCTGGTGCCATCTGCCTGTCTCGGCACTTCTGACTCCACAGAGCCTTTCCTACATCTGGGCTGCCTGCCGTGGCAAAGTGCAGGCGTGGGGTGAGGCCATGCCTTCTCTTTCCAGGAAAAAGTGAGCCCTTGGCCGAAGCAGCAGGCCCAGGCAGAGCCTTGAGCTTGAAGCCCAGTAGGTCTGTGGCCCTCAGGGCCAGAGCAATGCTTTCAAGGCAGGGAAGCGGCCTGCAAGCTGAGTGGGAGTGGGGGAGGGGAGGGAGACAGCTGAAGCCGAGTCCAGAAGGGCGGCGATGGAAGAGCTGCAGCTGGGTCAGAGCCTGGAGGGAGGGCGGGGCCTTCACTGAGGACCCCCCACCCCTAGGGCTGGCTGAAGAGGCCAGCCCTAGGCCCCCGGCGGTCGCGCATGCGCCCTTGGCCTGTGCGGTGTTTGGGGGCTTGAACCCAAGCCCGCAGGGCTCCCGGAGCGGCCAGAGGAAGAAGGGCCCATGGAGAGGTAGTCGAGGTGGGCAGGGGGCGCCACCTTACTCTCCTCAGCTCCCTGAGGGAGAGAGAGAGAGACAGAGACAGAGAGAGAGATCCCTGACCTCTGAGTCTCTGCCTCCACCGCTGGCTGGTGCCAACTCACGCGCCATCCCACTTCCAGCCATCACCCCCACGCCTGCCCCGGGGCCAGCCCCACCACAGAGAGGCCGGTTGGTTCCTGCTCACCTCTGTGCCGTCCCTTCCCGACCTGACCCCAGTGCAGGGGATAAGCTTCAGACAAGTCTTTCCATGTCCCTCTGCATGACAATAGACTTCCTCCCCTCTCCCATTCCACAGGCCCACCCGGGACATCCACCTTTGTCATTAGCTCAGGAGAGGATGCAAGATGAGAATCTCTGCTATTGTGTGGGGAGACTCAGTTTCCCGGGTTTCCCCCATGGACACATGTTCTTCAGCTGGGTCTGATTTTCTCCAGACAAGCTGTCTTGGGAAGGATTTGGCCAGCCCTAAGAAGCTGAAGGGAAAGGGCGGAGGGGGGTTCTCTCTCTGCCCCCGACAGCCCCGAGCTGGGTCGGTCCCTCAGACCTGGCCAGGGGCAGCCCATCCCCCGGCGCCCTTCCCCGGGGCATCCAAGGGCAGGCTCGGCGCCAGCCCCACCCCGCTCGCCACTGCCCGACCATCGTCCTCCCTCGGGGGGCCTGGGCGGGACAGGGACCCGGCTGTGGGAGGCCTCCAGATCTCAGGCCTGGCACACCGTTTACCAGGCTGCTTCCTCCTCTGACGGGGGCCCAGCACACGCCCCAGGAGACTTGGCAGCCGCCCCCAGGGCTCTATCCTCTGCAACTCGTCCCCTTGGAAGGGGCCTGGCCCAGGTGCCAGGTTCGGCTGGTCGGCCAGCCTCCTTTGGAGAAAGCAGGCAAGCCGAGCCAGGCTTGCAGTGGCCCTGGCGTGACACCTGCCACCTCAGGCAGAGGGCCTCCCGCGTGCCCTCCATGGCGGGTTTCTCCCCGGAGCCGTGGCCTGGGCACTAGGAAGGCCGGGCCTCCCCGACTCCCGGGAGGAGGGGCTAGCCCAGTTGCGCCCTGGCCCCCAAACCCTCTGGTGCCATCTGCCTGTCTCGGCACTTCTGACTCCACAGAGCCTTTCCTACATCTGGGCTGCCTGCCGTGGCAAAGTGCAGGCGTGGGGTGAGGCCATGCCTTCTCTTTCCAGGAAAAAGTGAGCCCCTGGCCGAAGCAGCAGGCCCAGGCAGAGCCTTGAGCTTGAAGCCCAGTAGGTCTGTGGCCCTCAGGGCCAGAGCAATGCTTTCAAGGCAGGGAAGCGGCCTGCAAGCTGAGTGGGAGTGGGGGAGGGGAGGGAGACAGCTGAAGCCGAGTCCAGAAGGGCGGGGATGGAAGAGCTGCAGCTGGGTCAGAGCCTGGAGGGAGGGCGGGGCCTTCACTGAGGACCCCCCCCCCCCCCCGAGGCCAGCCCTAGGCCCCTGCGGTCGCGCATGCGCCCTTGGCCTGTGCGGTGTGTGGGGGCTTGAACCCAAGCCCGCAGGGCTCCCGGAGCGGCCAGAGAAAGAAGGGCCCATGGAGAGGTAGGCGAGGTGGGCAGGGGGCGCCACCTTACTCTCCTCAGCTCCCTGAGGGAGAGAGAGAGAGACAGAGACAGAGAGAGAGATCCCTGACCTCTGAGTCTCTGCCTCCACCGCTGGCTGGTGCCAACTCACGCGCCATCCCACTTCCAGCCATCACCCCCACGCCTGCCCTGGGGCCAGCCCCACCACAGAGAGGCCGGTTGGTTCCTGCTCACCTCTGTGCCGTCCCTTCCCGACCTGACCCCAGTGCAGGGGATAAGCTTCAGACAAGTCTTTCCATGTCCCTCTGCATGACAATAGACTTCCTCCCCTCTCCCATTCCACAGGCCCACCCGGGACATCCACCTTTGTCATTAGCTCAGGAGAGGATGCAAGATGAGAATCTCTGCTATTGTGTGGGGAGACTCAGTTTCCCGGGTTTCCCCCATGGACACATGTTCTTCAGCTGGGTCTGATTTTCTCCAGACAAGCTGTCTTGGGAAGGATTTGGCCAGCCCTAAGAAGCTGAAGGGAAAGGGCGGAGGGGGGTTCTCTCTCTGCCCCCGACAGCCCCGAGCTGGGTCGGTCCCTCAGACCTGGCCAGGGGCAGCCCATCCCCCGGCGCCCTTCCCCGGGGCATCCAAGGGCAGGCTCGGCGCCAGCCCCACCCCGCTCGCCACTGCCCGACCATCGTCCTCCCTCGGGGGGCCTGGGCGGGACAGGGACCCGGCTGTGGGAGGCCTCCAGATCTCAGGCCTGGCACACCGTTTACCAGGCTGCTTCCTCCTCTGACGGGGGCCCAGCACACGCCCCAGGAGACTTGGCAGCCGCCCCCAGGGCTCTATCCTCTGGAACTCGTCCCCTTGGAAGGGGCCTGGCCCAGGTGCCAGGTTCGGCTGGTCGGCCAGCCTCCTTTGGAGAAAGCAGGCAAGCCGAGCCAGGCTTGCAGTGGCCCTGGCGTGACACCTGCCACCTCAGGCAGAGGGCCTCCCGCGTGCCCTCCATGGCGGGTTTCTCCCCGGAGCCGTGGCCTGGGCACTAGGAAGGCCGGGCCTCCCCGACTCCCGGGAGGAGGGGCTAGCCCAGTTGCGCCCTGGCCCCCAAACCCTCTGGTGCCATCTGCCTGTCTCGGCACTTCTGACTCCACAGAGCCTTTCCTACATCTGGGCTGCCTGCCGTGGCAAAGTGCAGGCGTGGGGTGAGGCCATGCCTTCTCTTTCCAGGAAAAAGTGAGCCCTTGGCCGAAGCAGCAGGCCCAGGCAGAGCCTTGAGCTTGAAGCCCAGTAGGTCTGTGGCCCTCAGGGCCAGAGCAATGCTTTCAAGGCAGGGAAGCGGCCTGCAAGCTGAGTGGGAGTGGGGGAGGGGAGGGAGACAGCTGAAGCTGAGTCCAGAAGGGCGGCGATGGAAGAGCTGCAGCTGGGTCAGAGCCTGGAGGGAGGGCGGGGCCTTCACTGAGGACCCCCCACCCCTAGGGCTGGCTGAAGAGGCCAGCCCTAGGCTCCCGGCCGTCGCGCATGCGCCCTTGGCCTGTGCGGTGTGTGGGGGCTTGAACCCAAGCCCGCAGGGCTCCCGGAGCGGCCAGAGGAAGAAGGGCCCATGGAGAGGTAGTCGAGGTGGGCAGGGGGCGCCACCTTACTCTCCTCAGCTCCCTGAGGGAGAGAGAGAGAGACAGAGACAGAGAGAGAGATCCCTGACCTCTGAGTCTCTGCCTCCACCGCTGGCTGGTGCCAACTCACGCGCCATCCCACTTCCAGCCATCACCCCCACGCCTGCCCCGGGGACAGCCCCACCACAGAGAGGCCGGTTGGTTCCTGCTCACCTCTGTGCCGTCCCTTCCCGACCTGACCCCAGTGCAGGGGATAAGCTTCAGACAAGTCTTTCCATGTCCCTCTGCATGACAATAGACTTCCTCCCCTCTCCCATTCCACAGGCCCACCCGGGACATCCACCTTTGTCATTAGCTCAGGAGAGGATGCAAGATGAGAATCTCTGCTATTGTGTGGGGAGACTCAGTTTCCCGGGTTTCCCCCATGGACACATGTTCTTCAGCTGGGTCTGATTTTCTCCAGACAAGCTGTCTTGGGAAGGATTTGGCCAGCCCTAAGAACCTGAAGGGAAAGGGCGGAGGGGGGTTCTCTCTCTGCCCCCGACAGCCCCGAGCTGGGTCGGTCCCTCAGACCTGGCCAGGGGCAGCCCATCCCCCGGCGCCCTTCCCCGGGGCATCCAAGGGCAGGCTCGGCGCCAGCCCCACCCCGCTCGCCACTGCCCGACCATCGTCCTCCCTCGGGGGGCCTGGGCGGGACAGGGACCCGGCTGTGGGAGGCCTCCAGATCTCAGGCCTGGCACACCGTTTACCAGGCTGCTTCCTCCTCTGACGGGGGCCCAGCACACGCCCCAGGAGACTTGGCAGCCGCCCCCAGGGCTCTTTCCTCTGCAACTCGTCCCCTTTGAAGGGGCCTGGCCCAGGTGCCAGGTTCCGCTGGTCGGCCAGCCTCCTTTGGAGAAAGCAGGCAAGCAGAGCCAGGCTTGCAGTGGCCCTGGCGTGACACCTGCCACCTCAGGCAGAGGGCCTCCCGCGTGCCCTCCATGGCGGGTTTCTCCCCGGAGCCGTGGCCTGGGCACTAGGAATGCCGGGCCTCCCCGACTCCCGGGAGGAGGGGCTAGCCCAGTTGCGCCCTGGCCCCCAAACCCTCTGGTGCCATCTGCCTGTCTCGGCACTTCTGACTCCACAGAGCCTTTCCTACATCTGGGCTGCCTGCCGTGGCAAAGTGCAGGCGTGGGGTGAGGCCATGCCTTCTCTTTCCAGGAAAAAGTGAGCCCCTGGCCGAAGCAGCAGGCCCAGGCAGAGCCTTGAGCTTGAAGCCCAGTAGGTCTGTGGCCCTCAGGGCCAGAGCAATGCTTTCAAGGCAAGGAAGCGGCCTGCAAGCTGAGTGGGAGTGGGGGAGGGGAGGGAGACAGCTGAAGCCAAGTCCAGAAGGGCGGCGATGGAAGAGCTGCAGCTGGGTCAGAGCCTGGAGGGAGGGCGGGGCCTTCACTGAGGACCCCCCCCCCCCCCCCCCGAGGCCAGCCCTAGGCCCAGGCGGTCGCGCATGCGCCCTTGGCCTGTGCGGTGTGTGGGGGCTTGAACCCAAGCCCGCAGGGCTCCCGGAGACGGCCAGAGAAAGAAGGGCCCATGGAGAGGTAGGCGAGGTGGGCAGGGGGCGCCACCTTACTCTCCTCAGCTCCCTGAGGGAGAGAGAGAGAGACAGAGACAGAGAGAGAGATCCCTGACCTCTGAGTCTCTGCCTCCACCGCTGGCTGGTGCCAACTCACGCGCCATCCCACTTCCAGCCATCACCCCCACGCCTGCCCTGGGGCCAGCCCCACCACAGAGAGGCCGGTTGGTTCCTGCTCACCTCTGTGCCGTCCCTTCCCGACCTGACCCCAGTGCAGGGGATAAGCTTCAGACAAGTCTTTCCATGTCCCTCTGCATGACAATAGACTTCCTCCCCTCTCCCATTCCACAGGCCCACCCGGGACATCCACCTTTGTCATTAGCTCAGGAGAGGATGCAAGATGAGAATCTCTGCTATTGTGTGGGGAGACTCAGTTTCCCGGGTTTCCCCCATGGACACATGTTCTTCAGCTGGGTCTGATTTTCTCCAGACAAGCTGTCTTGGGAAGGATTTGGCCAGCCCTAAGAAGCTGAAGGGAAAGGGCGGAGGGGGGTTCTCTCTCTGCCCCCGACAGCCCCGAGCTGGGTCGGTCCCTCAGACCTGGCCAGGGGCAGCCCATCCCCCGGCGCCCTTCCCCGGGGCATCCAAGGGCAGGCTCGGCGCCAGCCCCACCCCGCTCGCCACTGCCCGACCATCGTCCTCCCTCGGGGGGCCTGGGCGGGACAGGGACCCGGCTGTGGGAGGCCTCCAGATCTCAGGCCTGGCACACCGTTTACCAGGCTGCTTCCTCCTCTGACGGGGGCCCAGCACACGCCCCAGGAGACTTGGCAGCCGCCCCCAGGGCTCTATCCTCTGCAACTCGTCCCCTTGGAAGGGGCCTGGCCCAGGTGCCATGTTCGGCTGGTCGGTCAGCCTCCTTTGGAGAAAGCAGGCAAGCCGAGCCAGGCTTGCAGTGGCCCTGGCGTGACACCTGCCACCTCAGGCAGAGGGCCTCCCGCGTGCCCTCCATGGCGGGTTTCTCCCCGGAGCCGTGGCCTGGGCACTAGGAAGGCCGGGCCTCCCCGACTCCCGGGAGGAGGGGCTAGCCCAGTTGCGCCCTGGCCCCCAAACCCTCTGGTGCCATCTGCCTGTCTCGGCACTTCTGACTCCACAGAGCCTTTCCTACATCTGGGCTGCCTGCCGTGGCAAAGTGCAGGCGTGGGGTGAGGCCATGCCTTCTCTTTCCAGGAAAAAGTGAGCCCCTGGCCGAAGCAGCAGGCCCAGGCAGAGCCTTGAGCTTGAAGCCCAGTAGGTCTGTGGCCCTCAGGGCCAGAGCAATGCTTTCAAGGCAGGGAAGCGGCCTGCAAGCTGAGTGGGAGTGGGGGAGGGGAGGGAGACAGCTGAAGCCGAGTCCAGAAGGGCGGCGATGGAAGAGCTGCAGCTGGGTCAGAGCCTGGAGGGAGGGCGGGGCCTTCACTGAGGACCCCCCCCCCCGAGGCCAGCCCTAGGCCCAGGCGGTCGCGCATGCGCCCTTGGCCTGTGCGGTGTGTGGGGGCTTGAACCCAAGCCCGCAGGGCTCCCGGAGCGGCCAGAGAAAGAAGGGCCCATGGAGAGGTAGGCGAGGTGGGCAGGGGGCGCCACCTTACTCTCCTCAGCTCCCTGAGGGAGAGAGAGAGAGACAGAGACAGAGAGAGAGATCCCTGACCTCTGAGTCTCTGCCTCCACCGCTGGCTGGTGCCAACTCACGCGCCATCCCACTTCCAGCCATCACCCCCACGCCTGCCCCGGGGCCAGCCCCACCACAGAGAGGCCGGTTGGTTCCTGCTCACCTCTGTGCCGTCCCTTCCCGACCTGACCCCAGTGCAGGGGATAAGCTTCAGACAAGTCTTTCCATGTCCCTCTGCATGACAATAGACTTCCTCCCCTCTCCCATTCCACAGGCCCACCCGGGACATCCACCTTTGTCATTAGCTCAGGAGAGGATGCAAGATGAGAATCTCTGCTATTGTGTGGGGAGACTCAGTTTCCCGGGTTTCCCCCATGGACACATGTTCTTCAGCTGGGTCTGATTTTCTCCAGACAAGCTGTCTTGGGAAGGATTTGGCCAGCCCTAAGAAGCTGAAGGGAAAGGGCGGAGGGGGGTTCTCTCTCTGCCCCCGACAGCCCCGAGCTGGGTCGGTCCCTCAGACCTGGCCAGGGGCAGCCCATCCCCCGGCGCCCTTCCCCGGGGCATCCAAGGGCAGGCTCGGCGCCAGCCCCACCCCGCTCGCCACTGCCCGACCATCGTCCTCCCTCGGGGGGCCTGGGCGGGACAGGGACCCGGCTGTGGGAGGCCTCCAGATCTCAGGCCTGGCACACCGTTTACCAGGCTGCTTCCTCCTCTGACGGGGGCCCAGCACACGCCCCAGGAGACTTGGCAGCCGCCCCCAGGGCTCTATCCTCTGCAACTCGTCCCCTTGGAAGGGGCCTGGCCCAGGTGCCATGTTCGGCTGGTCGGCCAGCCTCCTTTGGAGAAAGCAGGCAAGCCGAGCCAGGCTTGCAGTGGCCCTGGCGTGACACCTGCCACCTCAGGCAGAGGGCCTCCCGCGTGCCCTCCATGGCGGGTTTCTCCCCGGAGTCGTGGCCTGGGCACTAGGAAGGCCGGGCCTCCCCGACTCCCGGGAGGAGGGGCTAGCCCAGTTGCGCCCTGGCCCCCAAACCCTCTGGTGCCATATGCCTGTCTCGGCACTTCTGACTCCACAGAGCCTTTCCTACATCTGGGCTGCCTGCCGTGGCAAAGTGCAGGCGTGGGGTGAGGCCATGCCTTCTCTTTCCAGGAAAAAGTGAGCCCCTGGCCGAAGCAGCAGGCCCAGGCAGAGCCTTGAGCTTGAAGCCCAGTAGGTCTGTGGCCCTCAGGGCCAGAGCAATGCTTTCAAGGCAGGGAAGCGGCCTGCAAGCTGAGTGGGAGTGGGGGAGGGGAGGGAGACAGCTGAAGCCGAGTCCAGAAGGGCGGCGATGGAAGAGCTGCAGCTGGGTCAGAGCCTGGAGGGAGGGCGGGGCCTTCACTGAGGACCCCCCCCCCCCGAGGCCAGCCCTAGGCCCAGGCGGTCGCGCATGCGCCCTTGGCCTGTGCGGTGTGTGGGGGCTTGAACCCAAGCCCGCAGGGCTCCCGGAGCGGCCAGAGAAAGAAGGGCCCATGGAGAGGTAGGCGAGGTGGGCAGGGGGCGCCACCTTACTCTCCTCAGCTCCCTGAGGGAGAGAGAGAGAGACAGAGACAGAGAGAGAGATCCCTGACCTCTGAGTCTCTGCCTCCACCGCTGGCTGGTGCCAACTCACGCGCCATCCCACTTCCAGCCATCACCCCCACGCCTGCCCCGGGGCCAGCCCCACCACAGAGAGGCCGGTTGGTTCCTGCTCACCTCTGTGCCGTCCCTTCCCGACCTGACCCCAGTGCAGGGGATAAGCTTCAGACAAGTCTTTCCATGTCCCTCTGCATGACAATAGACTTCCTCCCCTCTCCCATTCCACAGGCCCACCCGGGACATCCACCTTTGTCATTAGCTCAGGAGAGGATGCAAGATGAGAATCTCTGCTATTGTGTGGGGAGACTCAGTTTCCCGGGTTTCCCCCATGGACACATGTTCTTCAGCTGGGTCTGATTTTCTCCAGACAAGCTGTCTTGGGAAGGATTTGGCCAGCCCTAAGAAGCTGAAGGGAAAGGGCGGAGGGGGGTTCTCTCTCTGCCCCCGACAGCCCCGAGCTGGGTCGGTCCCTCAGACCTGGCCAGGGGCAGCCCATCCCCCGGCGCCCTTCCCCGGGGCATCCAAGGGCAGGCTCGGCGCCAGCCCCACCCCGCTCGCCACTGCCCGACCATCGTCCTCCCTCGGGGGGCCTGGGCGGGACAGGGACCCGGCTGTGGGAGGCCTCCAGATCTCAGGCCTGGCACACCGTTTACCAGGCTGCTTCCTCCTCTGACGGGGGCCCAGCACACGCCCCAGGAGACTTGGCAGCCGCCCCCAGGGCTCTATCCTCTGGAACTCGTCCCCTTGGAAGGGGCCTGGCCCAGGTGCCAGGTTCGGCTGGTCGGCCAGCCTCCTTTGGAGAAAGCAGGCAAGCCGAGCCAGGCTTGCAGTGGCCCTGGCGTGACACCTGCCACCTCAGGCAGAGGGCCTCCCGCGTGCCCTCCATGGCGGGTTTCTCCCCGGAGCCGTGGCCTGGGCACTAGGAAGGCCGGGCCTCCCCGACTCCCGGGAGGAGGGGCTAGCCCAGTTGCGCCCTGGCCCCCAAACCCTCTGGTGCCATCTGCCTGTCTCGGCACTTCTGACTCCACAGAGCCTTTCCTACATCTGGGCTGCCTGCCGTGGCAAAGTGCAGGCGTGGGGTGAGGCCATGCCTTCTCTTTCCAGGAAAAAGTGAGCCCCTGGCCGAAGCAGCAGGCCCAGGCAGAGCCTTGAGCTTGAAGCCCAGTAGGTCTGTGGCCCTCAGGGCCAGAGCAATGCTTTCAAGGCAGGGAAGCGGCCTGCAAGCTGAGTGGGAGTGGGGGAGGGGAGGGAGACAGCTGAAGCCGAGTCCAGAAGGGCGGCGATGGAAGAGCTGCAGCTGGGTCAGAGCCTGGAGGGAGGGCGGGGCCTTCACTGAGGACCCCCCCCCCCGAGGCCAGCCCTAGGCCCAGGCGGTCGCGCATGCGCCCTTGGCCTGTGCGGTGTGTGGGGGCTTGAACCCAAGCCCGCAGGGCTCCCGGAGCGGCCAGAGAAAGAAGGGCCCATGGAGAGGTAGGCGAGGTGGGCAGGGGGCGCCACCTTACTCTCCTCAGCTCCCTGAGGGAGAGAGAGAGAGACAGAGACAGAGAGAGAGATCCCTGACCTCTGAGTCTCTGCCTCCACCGCTGGCTGGTGCCAACTCACGCGCCATCCCACTTCCAGCCATCACCCCCACGCCTGCCCCGGGGCCAGCCCCACCACAGAGAGGCCGGTTGGTTCCTGCTCACCTCTGTGCCGTCCCTTCCCGACCTGACCCCAGTGCAGGGGATAAGCTTCAGACAAGTCTTTCCATGTCCCTCTGCATGACAATAGACTTCCTCCCCTCTCCCATTCCACAGGCCCACCCGGGACATCCACCTTTGTCATTAGCTCAGGAGAGGATGCAAGATGAGAATCTCTGCTATTGTGTGGGGAGACTCAGTTTCCCGGGTTTCCCCCATGGACACATGTTCTTCAGCTGGGTCTGATTTTCTCCAGACAAGCTGTCTTGGGAAGGATTTGGCCAGCCCTAAGAAGCTGAAGGGAAAGGGCGGAGGGGGGTTCTCTCTCTGCCCCCGACAGCCCCGAGCTGGGTCGGTCCCTCAGACCTGGCCAGGGGCAGCCCATCCCCCGGCGCCCTTCCCCGGGGCATCCAAGGGCAGGCTCGGCGCCAGCCCCACCCCGCTCGCCACTGCCCGACCATCGTCCTCCCTCGGGGGGCCTGGGCGGGACAGGGACCCGGCTGTGGGAGGCCTCCAGATCTCAGGCCTGGCACACCGTTTACCAGGCTGCTTCCTCCTCTGACGGGGGCCCAGCACACGCCCCAGGAGACTTGGCAGCCGCCCCCAGGGCTCTATCCTCTGGAACTCGTCCCTTGGAAGGGGCCTGGCCCAGGTGCCAGGTTCGGCTGGTCGGCCAGCCTCCTTTGGAGAAAGCAGGCAAGCCGAGCCAGGCTTGCAGTGGCCCTGGCGTGACACCTGCCACCTCAGGCAGAGGGCCTCCCGCGTGCCCTCCATGGCGGGTTTCTCCCCGGAGCCGTGGCCTGGGCACTAGGAAGGCCGGGCCTCCCCGACTCCCGGGAGGAGGGGCTAGCCCAGTTGCGCCCTGGCCCCCAAACCCTCTGGTGCCATCTGCCTGTCTCGGCACTTCTGACTCCACAGAGCCTTTCCTACATCTGGGCTGCCTGCCGTGGCAAAGTGCAGGCGTGGGGTGAGGCCATGCCTTCTCTTTCCAGGAAAAAGTGAGCCCCTGGCCGAAGCAGCAGGCCCAGGCAGAGCCTTGAGCTTGAAGCCCAGTAGGTCTGTGGCCCTCAGGGCCAGAGCAATGCTTTCAAGGCAGGGAAGCGGCCTGCAAGCTGAGTGGGAGTGGGGGAGGGGAGGGAGACAGCTGAAGCCGAGTCCAGAAGGGCGGCGATGGAAGAGCTGCAGCTGGGTCAGAGCCTGGAGGGAGGGCGGGGCCTTCACTGAGGACCCCCCCCCCCCCCGAGGCCAGCCCTAGGCCCAGGCGGTCGCGCATGCGCCCTTGGCCTGTGCGGTGTGTGGGGGCTTGAACCCAAGCCCGCAGGGCTCCCGGAGCGGCCAGAGAAAGAAGGGCCCATGGAGAGGTAGGCGAGGTGGGCAGGGGGCGCCACCTTACTCTCCTCAGCTCCCTGAGGGAGAGAGAGAGAGACAGAGACAGAGAGAGAGATCCCTGACCTCTGAGTCTCTGCCTCCACCGCTGGCTGGTGCCAACTCACGCGCCATCCCACTTCCAGCCATCACCCCCACGCCTGCCCCGGGGCCAGCCCCACCACAGAGAGGCCGGTTTGTTCCTGCTCACCTCTGTGCCATCCCTTCCCGACCTGACCCCAGTGCAGGGGATAAGCTTCAGACAAGTCTTTCCATGTCCCTCTGCATGACAATAGACTTCCTCCCCTCTCCCATTCCACAGGCCCACCCGGGACATCCACCTTTGTCATTAGCTCAGGAGAGGATGCAAGATGAGAATCTCTGCTATTGTGTGGGGAGACTCAGTTTCCCGGGTTTCCCCCATGGACACATGTTCTTCAGCTGGGTCTGATTTTCTCCAGACAAGCTGTCTTGGGAAGGATTTGGCCAGCCCTAAGAAGCTGAAGGGAAAGGGCGGAGGGGGGTTCTCTCTCTGCCCCCGACAGCCCCGAGCTGGGTCGGTCCCTCAGACCTGGCCAGGGGCAGCCCATCCCCCGGCGCCCTTCCCCGGGGCATCCAAGGGCAGGCTCGGCGCCAGCCCCACCCCGCTCGCCACTGCCCGACCATCGTCCTCCCTCGGGGGGCCTGGGCGGGACAGGGACCCGGCTGTGGGAGGCCTCCAGATCTCAGGCCTGGCACACCGTTTACCAGGCTGCTTCCTCCTCTGACGGGGGCCCAGCACACGCCCCAGGAGACTTGGCAGCCGCCCCCAGGGCTCTATCCTCTGCAACTCGTCCCCTTGGAAGGGGCCTGGCCCAGGTGCCATGTTCGGCTGGTCGGCCAGCCTCCTTTGGAGAAAGCAGGCAAGCCGAGCCAGGCTTGCAGTGGCCCTGGCGTGACACCTGCCACCTCAGGCAGAGGGCCTCCCGCGTGCCCTCCATGGCGGGTTTCTCCCCGGAGCCGTGGCCTGGGCACTAGGAAGGCCGGGCCTCCCCGACTCCCGGGAGGAGGGGCTAGCCCAGTTGCGCCCTGGCCCCCAAACCCTCTGGTGCCATATGCCTGTCTCGGCACTTCTGACTCCACAGAGCCTTTCCTACATCTGGGCTGCCTGCCGTGGCAAAGTGCAGGCGTGGGGTGAGGCCATGCCTTCTCTTTCCAGGAAAAAGTGAGCCCCTGGCCGAAGCAGCAGGCCCAGGCAGAGCCTTGAGCTTGAAGCCCAGTAGGTCTGTGGCCCTCAGGGCCAGAGCAATGCTTTCAAGGCAGGGAAGCGGCCTGCAAGCTGAGTGGGAGTGGGGGAGGGGAGGGAGACAGCTGAAGCCGAGTCCAGAAGGGCGGCGATGGAAGAGCTGCAGCTGGGTCAGAGCCTGGAGGGAGGGCGGGGCCTTCACTGAGGACCCCCCACCCCTAGGGCTGGCTGAAGAGGCCAGCCCTAGGCCCCCGGCCGTCGCGCATGCGCCCTTGGCCTGTGCGGTGTGTGGGGGCTTGAACCCAAGCCCGCAGGGCTCCCGGAGCGGCCAGAGGAAGAAGGGCCCATGGAGAGGTAGTCGAGGTGGGCAGGGGGCGCCACCTTACTCTCCTCAGCTCCCTGAGGGAGAGAGAGAGAGACAGAGACAGAGAGAGAGATCCCTGACCTCTGAGTCTCTGCCTCCACCGCTGGCTGGTGCCAACTCACGCGCCATCCCACTTCCAGCCATCACCCCCACGCCTGCCCCGGGGCCAGCCCCACCACAGAGAGGCCGGTTGGTTCCTGCTCACCTCTGTGCCGTCCCTTCCCGACCTGACCCCAGTGCAGGGGATAAGCTTCAGACAAGTCTTTCCATGTCCCTCTGCATGACAATAGACTTCCTCCCCTCTCCCATTCCACAGGCCCACCCGGGACATCCACCTTTGTCATTAGCTCAGGAGAGGATGCAAGATGAGAATCTCTGCTATTGTGTGGGGAGACTCAGTTTCCCGGGTTTCCCCCATGGACACATGTTCTTCAGCTGGGTCTGATTTTCTCCAGACAAGCTGTCTTGGGAAGGATTTGGCCAGCCCTAAGAACCTGAAGGGAAAGGGCGGAGGGGGGTTCTCTCTCTGCCCCCGACAGCCCCGAGCTGGGTCGGTCCCTCAGACCTGGCCAGGGGCAGCCCATCCCCCGGCGCCCTTCCCCGGGGCATCCAAGGGCAGGCTCGGCGCCAGCCCCACCCCGCTCGCCACTGCCCGACCATCGTCCTAACTCGGGGGGCCTGGGCGGGACAGGGACCCGGCTGTGGGAGGCCTCCAGATCTCAGGCCTGGCACACCGTTTACCAGGCTGCTTCCTCCTCTGACGGGGGCCCAGCACACGCCCCAGGAGACTTGGCAGCCGCCCCCAGGGCTCTTTCCTCTGCAACTCGTCCCCTTTGAAGGGGCCTGGCCCAGGTGCCAGGTTCCGCTGGTCGGCCAGCCTCCTTTGGAGAAAGCAGGCAAGCAGAGCCAGGCTTGCAGTGGCCCTGGCGTGACACCTGCCACCTCAGGCAGAGGGCCTCCCGCGTGCCCTCCATGGCGGGTTTCTCCCCGGAGCCGTGGCCTGGGCACTAGGAATGCCGGGCCTCCCCGACTCCCGGGAGGAGGGGCTAGCCCAGTTGCGCCCTGGCCCCCAAACCCTCTGGTGCCATCTGCCTGTCTCGGCACTTCTGACTCCACAGAGCCTTTCCTACATCTGGGCTGCCTGCCGTGGCAAAGTGCAGGCGTGGGGTGAGGCCATGCCTTCTCTTTCCAGGAAAAAGTGAGCCCCTGGCCGAAGCAGCAGGCCCAGGCAGAGCCTTGAGCTTGAAGCCCAGTAGGTCTGTGGCCCTCAGGGCCAGAGCAATGCTTTCAAGGCAGGGAAGCGGCCTGCAAGCTGAGTGGGAGTGGGGGAGGGGAGGGAGACAGCTGAAGCCAAGTCCAGAAGGGCGGCGATGGAAGAGCTGCAGCTGGGTCAGAGCCTGGAGGGAGGGCGGGGCCTTCATTGAGGACCCCCCCCCCCCGAGGCCAGCCCTAGGCCCAGGCGGTCGCGCATGCGCCCTTGGCCTGTGCGGTGTGTGGGGGCTTGAACCCAAGCCCGCAGGGCTCCCGGAGCGGCCAGAGAAAGAAGGGCCCATGGAGAGGTAGGCGAGGTGGGCAGGGGGCGCCACCTTACTCTCCTCAGCTCCCTGAGGGAGAGAGAGAGAGACAGAGACAGAGAGAGAGATCCCTGACCTCTGAGTCTCTGCCTCCACCGCTGGCTGGTGCCAACTCACGCGCCATCCCACTTCCAGCCATCACCCCCACGCCTGCCCTGGGGCCAGCCCCACCACAGAGAGGCCGGTTGGTTCCTGCTCACCTCTGTGCCGTCCCTTCCCGACCTGACCCCAGTGCAGGGGATAAGCTTCAGACAAGTCTTTCCATGTCCCTCTGCATGACAATAGACTTCCTCCCCTCTCCCATTCCACAGGCCCACCCGGGACATCCACCTTTGTCATTAGCTCAGGAGAGGATGCAAGATGAGAATCTCTGCTATTGTGTGGGGAGACTCAGTTTCCCGGGTTTCCCCCATGGACACATGTTCTTCAGCTGGGTCTGATTTTCTCCAGACAAGCTGTCTTGGGAAGGATTTGGCCAGCCCTAAGAAGCTGAAGGGAAAGGGCGGAGGGGGGTTCTCTCTCTGCCCCCGACAGCCCCGAGCTGGGTCGGTCCCTCAGACCTGGCCAGGGGCAGCCCATCCCCCGGCGCCCTTCCCCGGGGCATCCAAGGGCAGGCTCGGCGCCAGCCCCACCCCGCTCGCCACTGCCCGACCATCGTCCTCCCTCGGGGGGCCTGGGCGGGACAGGGACCCGGCTGTGGGAGGCCTCCAGATCTCAGGCCTGGCACACCGTTTACCAGGCTGCTTCCTCCTCTGACGGGGGCCCAGCACACGCCCCAGGAGACTTGGCAGCCGCCCCCAGGGCTCTATCCTCTGCAACTCGTCCCCTTGGAAGGGGCCTGGCCCAGGTGCCATGTTCGGCTGGTCGGCCAGCCTCCTTTGGAGAAAGCAGGCAAGCCGAGCCAGGCTTGCAGTGGCCCTGGCGTGACACCTGCCACCTCAGGCAGAGGGCCTCCCGCGTGCCCTCCATGGCGGGTTTCTCCCCGGAGCCGTGGCCTGGGCACTAGGAAGGCCGGGCCTCCCCGACTCCCGGGAGGAGGGGCTAGCCCAGTTGCGCCCTGGCCCCCAAACCCTCTGGTGCCATATGCCTGTCTCGGCACTTCTGACTCCACAGAGCCTTTCCTACATCTGGGCTGCCTGCCGTGGCAAAGTGCAGGCGTGGGGTGAGGCCATGCCTTCTCTTTCCAGGAAAAAGTGAGCCCCTGGCCGAAGCAGCAGGCCCAGGCAGAGCCTTGAGCTTGAAGCCCAGTAGGTCTGTGGCCCTCAGGGCCAGAGCAATGCTTTCAAGGCAGGGAAGCGGCCTGCAAGCTGAGTGGGAGTGGGGGAGGGGAGGGAGACAGCTGAAGCCGAGTCCAGAAGGGCGGCGATGGAAGAGCTGCAGCTGGGTCAGAGCCTGGAGGGAGGGCGGGGCCTTCACTGAGGACCCCCCCCCCCCCCCCGAGGCCAGCCCTAGGCCCAGGCGGTCGCGCATGCGCCCTTGGCCTGTGCGGTGTGTGGGGGCTTGAACCCAAGCCCGCAGGGCTCCCGGAGCGGCCAGAGAAAGAAGGGCCCATGGAGAGGTAGGCGAGGTGGGCAGGGGGCGCCACCTTACTCTCCTCAGCTCCCTGAGGGAGAGAGAGAGAGACAGAGACAGAGAGAGAGATCCCTGACCTCTGAGTCTCTGCCTCCACCGCTGGCTGGTGCCAACTCACGCGCCATCCCACTTCCAGCCATCACCCCCACGCCTGCCCCGGGGCCAGCCCCACCACAGAGAGGCCGGTTGGTTCCTGCTCACCTCTGTGCCGTCCCTTCCCGACCTGACCCCAGTGCAGGGGATAAGCTTCAGACAAGTCTTTCCATGTCCCTCTGCATGACAATAGACTTCCTCCCCTCTCCCATTCCACAGGCCCACCCGGGACATCCACCTTTGTCATTAGCTCAGGAGAGGATGCAAGATGAGAATCTCTGCTATTGTGTGGGGAGACTCAGTTTCCCGGGTTTCCCCCATGGACACATGTTCTTCAGCTGGGTCTGATTTTCTCCAGACAAGCTGTCTTGGGAAGGATTTGGCCAGCCCTAAGAAGCTGAAGGGAAAGGGCGGAGGGGGGTTCTCTCTCTGCCCCCGACAGCCCCGAGCTGGGTCGGTCCCTCAGACCTGGCCAGGGGCAGCCCATCCCCCGGCGCCCTTCCCCGGGGCATCCAAGGGCAGGCTCGGCGCCAGCCCCACCCCGCTCGCCACTGCCCGACCATCGTCCTCCCTCGGGGGGCCTGGGCGGGACAGGGACCCGGCTGTGGGAGGCCTCCAGATCTCAGGCCTGGCACACCGTTTACCAGGCTGCTTCCTCCTCTGACGGGGGCCCAGCACACGCCCCAGGAGACTTGGCAGCCGCCCCCAGGGCTCTATCCTCTGGAACTCGTCCCCTTGGAAGGGGCCTGGCCCAGGTGCCAGGTTCGGCTGGTCGGCCAGCCTCCTTTGGAGAAAGCAGGCAAGCCGAGCCAGGCTTGCAGTGGCCCTGGCGTGACACCTGCCACCTCAGGCAGAGGGCCTCCCGCGTGCCCTCCATGGCGGGTTTCTCCCCGGAGCCGTGGCCTGGGCACTAGGAAGGCCGGGCCTCCCCGACTCCCGGGAGGAGGGGCTAGCCCAGTTGCGCCCTGGCCCCCAAACCCTCTGGTGCCATCTGCCTGTCTCGGCACTTCTGACTCCACAGAGCCTTTCCTACATCTGGGCTGCCTGCCGTGGCAAAGTGCAGGCGTGGGGTGAGGCCATGCCTTCTCTTTCCAGGAAAAAGTGAGCCCCTGGCCGAAGCAGCAGGCCCAGGCAGAGCCTTGAGCTTGAAGCCCAGTAGGTCTGTGGCCCTCAGGGCCAGAGCAATGCTTTCAAGGCAGGGAAGCGGCCTGCAAGCTGAGTGGGAGTGGGGGAGGGGAGGGAGACAGCTGAAGCCGAGTCCAGAAGGGCGGCGATGGAAGAGCTGCAGCTGGGTCAGAGCCTGGAGGGAGGGCGGGGCCTTCACTGAGGACCCCCCCCCCCCCGAGGCCAGCCCTAGGCCCAGGCGGTCGCGCATGCGCCCTTGGCCTGTGCGGTGTGTGGGGGCTTGAACCCAAGCCCGCAGGGCTCCCGGAGCGGCCAGAGAAAGAAGGGCCCATGGAGAGGTAGGCGAGGTGGGCAGGGGGCGCCACCTTACTCTCCTCAGCTCCCTGAGGGAGAGAGAGAGAGACAGAGACAGAGAGAGAGATCCCTGACCTCTGAGTCTCTGCCTCCACCGCTGGCTGGTGCCAACTCACGCGCCATCCCACTTCCAGCCATCACCCCCACGCCTGCCCCGGGGCCAGCCCCACCACAGAGAGGCCGGTTGGTTCCTGCTCACCTCTGTGCCGTCCCTTCCCGACCTGACCCCAGTGCAGGGGATAAGCTTCAGACAAGTCTTTCCATGTCCCTCTGCATGACAATAGACTTCCTCCCCTCTCCCATTCCACAGGCCCACCCGGGACATCCACCTTTGTCATTAGCTCAGGAGAGGATGCAAGATGAGAATCTCTGCTATTGTGTGGGGAGACTCAGTTTCCCGGGTTTCCCCCATGGACACATGTTCTTCAGCTGGGTCTGATTTTCTCCAGACAAGCTGTCTTGGGAAGGATTTGGCCAGCCCTAAGAAGCTGAAGGGAAAGGGCGGAGGGGGGTTCTCTCTCTGCCCCCGACAGCCCCGAGCTGGGTCGGTCCCTCAGACCTGGCCAGGGGCAGCCCATCCCCCGGCGCCCTTCCCCGGGGCATCCAAGGGCAGGCTCGGCGCCAGCCCCACCCCGCTCGCCACTGCCCGACCATCGTCCTCCCTCGGGGGGCCTGGGCGGGACAGGGACCCGGCTGTGGGAGGCCTCCAGATCTCAGGCCTGGCACACCGTTTACCAGGCTGCTTCCTCCTCTGACGGGGGCCCAGCACACGCCCCAGGAGACTTGGCAGCCGCCCCCAGGGCTCTATCCTCTGGAACTCGTCCCCTTGGAAGGGGCCTGGCCCAGGTGCCAGGTTCGGCTGGTCGGCCAGCCTCCTTTGGAGAAAGCAGGCAAGCCGAGCCAGGCTTGCAGTGGCCCTGGCGTGACACCTGCCACCTCAGGCAGAGGGCCTCCCGCGTGCCCTCCATGGCGGGTTTCTCCCCGGAGCCGTGGCCTGGGCACTAGGAAGGCCGGGCCTCCCCGACTCCCGGGAGGAGGGGCTAGCCCAGTTGCGCCCTGGCCCCCAAACCCTCTGGTGCCATCTGCCTGTCTCGGCACTTCTGACTCCACAGAGCCTTTCCTACATCTGGGCTGCCTGCCGTGGCAAAGTGCAGGCGTGGGGTGAGGCCATGCCTTCTCTTTCCAGGAAAAAGTGAGCCCCTGGCCGAAGCAGCAGGCCCAGGCAGAGCCTTGAGCTTGAAGCCCAGTAGGTCTGTGGCCCTCAGGGCCAGAGCAATGCTTTCAAGGCAGGGAAGCGGCCTGCAAGCTGAGTGGGAGTGGGGGAGGGGAGGGAGACAGCTGAAGCCGAGTCCAGAAGGGCGGCGATGGAAGAGCTGCAGCTGGGTCAGAGCCTGGAGGGAGGGCGGGGCCTTCACTGAGGACCCCCCCCCCCCCCGAGGCCAGCCCTAGGCCCAGGCGGTCGCGCATGCGCCCTTGGCCTGTGCGGTGTGTGGGGGCTTGAACCCAAGCCCGCAGGGCTCCCGGAGCGGCCAGAGAAAGAAGGGCCCATGGAGAGGTAGGCGAGGTGGGCAGGGGGCGCCACCTTACTCTCCTCAGCTCCCTGAGGGAGAGAGAGAGAGACAGAGACAGAGAGAGAGATCCCTGACCTCTGAGTCTCTGCCTCCACCGCTGGCTGGTGCCAACTCACGCGCCATCCCACTTCCAGCCATCACCCCCACGCCTGCCCCGGGGCCAGCCCCACCACAGAGAGGCCGGTTTGTTCCTGCTCACCTCTGTGCCATCCCTTCCCGACCTGACCCCAGTGCAGGGGATAAGCTTCAGACAAGTCTTTCCATGTCCCTCTGCATGACAATAGACTTCCTCCCCTCTCCCATTCCACAGGCCCACCCGGGACATCCACCTTTGTCATTAGCTCAGGAGAGGATGCAAGATGAGAATCTCTGCTATTGTGTGGGGAGACTCAGTTTCCCGGGTTTCCCCCATGGACACATGTTCTTCAGCTGGGTCTGATTTTCTCCAGACAAGCTGTCTTGGGAAGGATTTGGCCAGCCCTAAGAAGCTGAAGGGAAAGGGCGGAGGGGGGTTCTCTCTCTGCCCCCGACAGCCCCGAGCTGGGTCGGTCCCTCAGACCTGGCCAGGGGCAGCCCATCCCCCGGCGCCCTTCCCCGGGGCATCCAAGGGCAGGCTCGGCGCCAGCCCCACCCCGCTCGCCACTGCCCGACCATCGTCCTCCCTCGGGGGGCCTGGGCGGGACAGGGACCCGGCTGTGGGAGGCCTCCAGATCTCAGGCCTGGCACACCGTTTACCAGGCTGCTTCCTCCTCTGACGGGGGCCCAGCACACGCCCCAGGAGACTTGGCAGCCGCCCCCAGGGCTCTATCCTCTGCAACTCGTCCCCTTGGAAGGGGCCTGGCCCAGGTGCCATGTTCGGCTGGTCGGCCAGCCTCCTTTGGAGAAAGCAGGCAAGCCGAGCCAGGCTTGCAGTGGCCCTGGCGTGACACCTGCCACCTCAGGCAGAGGGCCTCCCGCGTGCCCTCCATGGCGGGTTTCTCCCCGGAGCCGTGGCCTGGGCACTAGGAAGGCCGGGCCTCCCCGACTCCCGGGAGGAGGGGCTAGCCCAGTTGCGCCCTGGCCCCCAAACCCTCTGGTGCCATATGCCTGTCTCGGCACTTCTGACTCCACAGAGCCTTTCCTACATCTGGGCTGCCTGCCGTGGCAAAGTGCAGGCGTGGGGTGAGGCCATGCCTTCTCTTTCCAGGAAAAAGTGAGCCCCTGGCCGAAGCAGCAGGCCCAGGCAGAGCCTTGAGCTTGAAGCCCAGTAGGTCTGTGGCCCTCAGGGCCAGAGCAATGCTTTCAAGGCAGGGAAGCGGCCTGCAAGCTGAGTGGGAGTGGGGGAGGGGAGGGAGACAGCTGAAGCCGAGTCCAGAAGGGCGGCGATGGAAGAGCTGCAGCTGGGTCAGAGCCTGGAGGGAGGGCGGGGCCTTCACTGAGGACCCCCCACCCCTAGGGCTGGCTGAAGAGGCCAGCCCTAGGCCCCCGGCCGTCGCGCATGCGCCCTTGGCCTGTGCGGTGTGTGGGGGCTTGAACCCAAGCCCGCAGGGCTCCCGGAGCGGCCAGAGGAAGAAGGGCCCATGGAGAGGTAGTCGAGGTGGGCAGGGGGCGCCACCTTACTCTCCTCAGCTCCCTGAGGGAGAGAGAGAGAGACAGAGACAGAGAGAGAGATCCCTGACCTCTGAGTCTCTGCCTCCACCGCTGGCTGGTGCCAACTCACGCGCCATCCCACTTCCAGCCATCACCCCCACGCCTGCCCCGGGGCCAGCCCCACCACAGAGAGGCCGGTTGGTTCCTGCTCACCTCTGTGCCGTCCCTTCCCGACCTGACCCCAGTGCAGGGGATAAGCTTCAGACAAGTCTTTCCATGTCCCTCTGCATGACAATAGACTTCCTCCCCTCTCCCATTCCACAGGCCCACCCGGGACATCCACCTTTGTCATTAGCTCAGGAGAGGATGCAAGATGAGAATCTCTGCTATTGTGTGGGGAGACTCAGTTTCCCGGGTTTCCCCCATGGACACATGTTCTTCAGCTGGGTCTGATTTTCTCCAGACAAGCTGTCTTGGGAAGGATTTGGCCAGCCCTAAGAACCTGAAGGGAAAGGGCGGAGGGGGGTTCTCTCTCTGCCCCCGACAGCCCCGAGCTGGGTCGGTCCCTCAGACCTGGCCAGGGGCAGCCCATCCCCCGGCGCCCTTCCCCGGGGCATCCAAGGGCAGGCTCGGCGCCAGCCCCACCCCGCTCGCCACTGCCCGACCATCGTCCTAACTCGGGGGGCCTGGGCGGGACAGGGACCCGGCTGTGGGAGGCCTCCAGATCTCAGGCCTGGCACACCGTTTACCAGGCTGCTTCCTCCTCTGACGGGGGGCCCAGCACACGCCCCAGGAGACTTGGCAGCCGCCCCCAGGGCTCTTTCCTCTGCAACTCGTCCCCTTTGAAGGGGCCTGGCCCAGGTGCCAGGTTCCGCTGGTCGGCCAGCCTCCTTTGGAGAAAGCAGGCAAGCAGAGCCAGGCTTGCAGTGGCCCTGGCGTGACACCTGCCACCTCAGGCAGAGGGCCTCCCGCGTGCCCTCCATGGCGGGTTTCTCCCCGGAGCCGTGGCCTGGGCACTAGGAATGCCGGGCCTCCCCGACTCCCGGGAGGAGGGGCTAGCCCAGTTGCGCCCTGGCCCCCAAACCCTCTGGTGCCATCTGCCTGTCTCGGCACTTCTGACTCCACAGAGCCTTTCCTACATCTGGGCTGCCTGCCGTGGCAAAGTGCAGGCGTGGGGTGAGGCCATGCCTTCTCTTTCCAGGAAAAAGTGAGCCCCTGGCCGAAGCAGCAGGCCCAGGCAGAGCCTTGAGCTTGAAGCCCAGTAGGTCTGTGGCCCTCAGGGCCAGAGCAATGCTTTCAAGGCAGGGAAGCGGCCTGCAAGCTGAGTGGGAGTGGGGGAGGGGAGGGAGACAGCTGAAGCCAAGTCCAGAAGGGCGGCGATGGAAGAGCTGCAGCTGGGTCAGAGCCGGGAGGGAGGGCGGGGCCTTCATTGAGGACCCCCCCCCCCGAGGCCAGCCCTAGGCCCAGGCGGTCGCGCATGCGCCCTTGGCCTGTGCGGTGTGTGGGGGCTTGAACCCAAGCCCGCAGGGCTCCCGGAGCGGCCAGAGAAAGAAGGGCCCATGGAGAGGTAGGCGAGGTGGGCAGGGGGCGCCACCTTACTCTCCTCAGCTCCCTGAGGGAGAGAGAGAGAGACAGAGACAGAGAGAGAGATCCCTGACCTCTGAGTCTCTGCCTCCACCGCTGGCTGGTGCCAACTCACGCGCCATCCCACTTCCAGCCATCACCCCCACGCCTGCCCTGGGGCCAGCCCCACCACAGAGAGGCCGGTTGGTTCCTGCTCACCTCTGTGCCGTCCCTTCCCGACCTGACCCCAGTGCAGGGGATAAGCTTCAGACAAGTCTTTCCATGTCCCTCTGCATGACAATAGACTTCCTCCCCTCTCCCATTCCACAGGCCCACCCGGGACATCCACCTTTGTCATTAGCTCAGGAGAGGATGCAAGATGAGAATCTCTGCTATTGTGTGGGGAGACTCAGTTTCCCGGGTTTCCCCCATGGACACATGTTCTTCAGCTGGGTCTGATTTTCTCCAGACAAGCTGTCTTGGGAAGGATTTGGCCAGCCCTAAGAAGCTGAAGGGAAAGGGCGGAGGGGGGTTCTCTCTCTGCCCCCGACAGCCCCGAGCTGGGTCGGTCCCTCAGACCTGGCCAGGGGCAGCCCATCCCCCGGCGCCCTTCCCCGGGGCATCCAAGGGCAGGCTCGGCGCCAGCCCCACCACGCTCGCCACTGCCCGACCATCGTCCTCCCTCGGGGGGCCTGGGCGGGACAGGGACCCGGCTGTGGGAGGCCTCCAGATCTCAGGCCTGGCACACCGTTTACCAGGCTGCTTCCTCCTCTGACGGGGGCCCAGCACACGCCCCAGGAGACTTGGCAGCCGCCCCCAGGGCTCTATCCTCTGCAACTCGTCCCCTTGGAAGGGGCCTGGCCCAGGTGCCATGTTCGGCTGGTCGGCCAGCCTCCTTTGGAGAAAGCAGGCAAGCCGAGCCAGGCTTGCAGTGGCCCTGGCGTGACACCTGCCACCTCAGGCAGAGGGCCTCCCGCGTGCCCTCCATGGCGGGTTTCTCCCCGGAGCCGTGGCCTGGGCACTAGGAAGGCCGGGCCTCCCCGACTCCCGGGAGGAGGGGCTAGCCCAGTTGCGCCCTGGCCCCCAAACCCTCTGGTGCCATATGCCTGTCTCGGCACTTCTGACTCCACAGAGCCTTTCCTACATCTGGGCTGCCTGCCGTGGCAAAGTGCAGGCGTGGGGTGAGGCCATGCCTTCTCTTTCCAGGAAAAAGTGAGCCCCTGGCCGAAGCAGCAGGCCCAGGCAGAGCCTTGAGCTTGAAGCCCAGTAGGTCTGTGGCCCTCAGGGCCAGAGCAATGCTTTCAAGGCAGGGAAGCGGCCTGCAAGCTGAGTGGGAGTGGGGGAGGGGAGGGAGACAGCTGAAGCCGAGTCCAGAAGGGCGGCGATGGAAGAGCTGCAGCTGGGTCAGAGCCTGGAGGGAGGGCGGGGCCTTCACTGAGGACCCCCCCCCCCCGAGGCCAGCCCTAGGCCCAGGCGGTCGCGCATGCGCCCTTGGCCTGTGCGGTGTGTGGGGGCTTGAACCCAAGCCCGCAGGGCTCCCGGAGCGGCCAGAGAAAGAAGGGCCCATGGAGAGGTAGGCGAGGTGGGCAGGGGGCGCCACCTTACTCTCCTCAGCTCCCTGAGGGAGAGAGAGAGAGACAGAGACAGAGAGAGAGATCCCTGACCTCTGAGTCTCTGCCTCCACCGCTGGCTGGTGCCAACTCACGCGCCATCCCACTTCCAGCCATCACCCCCACGCCTGCCCCGGGGCCAGCCCCACCACAGAGAGGCCGGTTGGTTCCTGCTCACCTCTGTGCCGTCCCTTCCCGACCTGACCCCAGTGCAGGGGATAAGCTTCAGACAAGTCTTTCCATGTCCCTCTGCATGACAATAGACTTCCTCCCCTCTCCCATTCCACAGGCCCACCCGGGACATCCACCTTTGTCATTAGCTCAGGAGAGGATGCAAGATGAGAATCTCTGCTATTGTGTGGGGAGACTCAGTTTCCCGGGTTTCCCCCATGGACACATGTTCTTCAGCTGGGTCTGATTTTCTCCAGACAAGCTGTCTTGGGAAGGATTTGGCCAGCCCTAAGAAGCTGAAGGGAAAGGGCGGAGGGGGGTTCTCTCTCTGCCCCCGACAGCCCCGAGCTGGGTCGGTCCCTCAGACCTGGCCAGGGGCAGCCCATCCCCCGGCGCCCTTCCCCGGGGCATCCAAGGGCAGGCTCGGCGCCAGCCCCACCCCGCTCGCCACTGCCCGACCATCGTCCTCCCTCGGGGGGCCTGGGCGGGACAGGGACCCGGCTGTGGGAGGCCTCCAGATCTCAGGCCTGGCACACCGTTTACCAGGCTGCTTCCTCCTCTGACGGGGGCCCAGCACACGCCCCAGGAGACTTGGCAGCCGCCCCCAGGGCTCTATCCTCTGGAACTCGTCCCCTTGGAAGGGGCCTGGCCCAGGTGCCAGGTTCGGCTGGTCGGCCAGCCTCCTTTGGAGAAAGCAGGCAAGCCGAGCCAGGCTTGCAGTGGCCCTGGCGTGACACCTGCCACCTCAGGCAGAGGGCCTCCCGCGTGCCCTCCATGGCGGGTTTCTCCCCGGAGCCGTGGCCTGGGCACTAGGAAGGCCGGGCCTCCCCGACTCCCGGGAGGAGGGGCTAGCCCAGTTGCGCCCTGGCCCCCAAACCCTCTGGTGCCATCTGCCTGTCTCGGCACTTCTGACTCCACAGAGCCTTTCCTACATCTGGGCTGCCTGCCGTGGCAAAGTGCAGGCGTGGGGTGAGGCCATGCCTTCTCTTTCCAGGAAAAAGTGAGCCCCTGGCCGAAGCAGCAGGCCCAGGCAGAGCCTTGAGCTTGAAGCCCAGTAGGTCTGTGGCCCTCAGGGCCAGAGCAATGCTTTCAAGGCAGGGAAGCGGCCTGCAAGCTGAGTGGGAGTGGGGGAGGGGAGGGAGACAGCTGAAGCTGAGTCCAGAAGGGCGGCGATGGAAGAGCTGCAGCTGGGTCAGAGCCTGGAGGGAGGGCGGGGCCTTCACTGAGGACCCCCCACCCCTAGGGCTGGCTGAAGAGGCCAGCCCTAGGCCCCCGGCCGTCGCGCATGCGCCCTTGGCCTGTGCGGTGTGTGGGGGCTTGAACCCAAGCCCGCAGGGCTCCCGGAGCGGCCAGAGGAAGAAGGGCCCATGGAGAGGTAGTCGAGGTGGGCAGGGGGCGCCACCTTACTCTCCTCAGCTCCCTGAGGGAGAGAGAGAGAGACAGAGACAGAGAGAGAGATCCCTGACCTCTGAGTCTCTGCCTCCACCGCTGGCTGGTGCCAACTCACGCGCCATCCCACTTCCAGCCATCACCCCCACGCCTGCCCCGGGGCCAGCCCCACCACAGAGAGGCCGGTTGGTTCCTGCTCACCTCTGTGCCGTCCCTTCCCGACCTGACCCCAGTGCAGGGGATAAGCTTCAGACAAGTCTTTCCATGTCCCTCTGCATGACAATAGACTTCCTCCCCTCTCCCATTCCACAGGCCCACCCGGGACATCCACCTTTGTCATTAGCTCAGGAGAGGATGCAAGATGAGAATCTCTGCTATTGTGTGGGGAGACTCAGTTTCCCGGGTTTCCCCCATGGACACATGTTCTTCAGCTGGGTCTGATTTTCTCCAGACAAGCTGTCTTGGGAAGGATTTGGCCAGCCCTAAGAACCTGAAGGGAAAGGGCGGAGGGGGGTTCTCTCTCTGCCCCCGACAGCCCCGAGCTGGGTCGGTCCCTCAGACCTGGCCAGGGGCAGCCCATCCCCCGGCGCCCTTCCCCGGGGCATCCAAGGGCAGGCTCGGCGCCAGCCCCACCCCGCTCGCCACTGCCCGACCATCGTCCTCCCTCGGGGGGCCTGGGCGGGACAGGGACCCGGCTGTGGGAGGCCTCCAGATCTCAGGCCTGGCACACCGTTTACCAGGCTGCTTCCTCCTCTGACGGGGGCCCAGCACACGCCCCAGGAGACTTGGCAGCCGCCCCCAGGGCTCTTTCCTCTGCAACTCGTCCCCTTGGAAGGGGCCTGGCCCAGGTGCCATGTTCGGCTGGTCGGCCAGCCTCCTTTGGAGAAAGCAGGCAAGCCGAGCCAGGCTTGCAGTGGCCCTGGCGTGACACCTGCCACCTCAGGCAGAGGGCCTCCCGCGTGCCCTCCATGGCGGGTTTCTCCCCGGAGCCGTGGCCTGGGCACTAGGAAGGCCGGGCCTCCCCGACTCCCGGGAGGAGGGGCTAGCCCAGTTGCGCCCTGGCCCCCAAACCCTCTGGTGCCATATGCCTGTCTCGGCACTTCTGACTCCACAGAGCCTTTCCTACATCTGGGCTGCCTGCCGTGGCAAAGTGCAGGCGTGGGGTGAGGCCATGCCTTCTCTTTCCAGGAAAAAGTGAGCCCCTGGCCGAAGCAGCAGGCCCAGGCAGAGCCTTGAGCTTGAAGCCCAGTAGGTCTGTGGCCCTCAGGGCCAGAGCAATGCTTTCAAGGCAGGGAAGCGGCCTGCAAGCTGAGTGGGAGTGGGGGAGGGGAGGGAGACAGCTGAAGCCGAGTCCAGAAGGGCGGCGATGGAAGAGCTGCAGCTGGGTCAGAGCCTGGAGGGAGGGCGGGGCCTTCACTGAGGACCCCCCCCCCCAGGCCAGCCCTAGGCCCAGGCGGTCGCGCATGCGCCCTTGGCCTGTGCGGTGTGTGGGGGCTTGAACCCAAGCCCGCAGGGCTCCCGGAGCGGCCAGAGAAAGAAGGGCCCATGGAGAGGTAGGCGAGGTGGGCAGGGGGCGCCACCTTACTCTCCTCAGCTCCCTGAGGGAGAGAGAGAGAGACAGAGACAGAGAGAGAGATCCCTGACCTCTGAGTCTCTGCCTCCACCGCTGGCTGGTGCCAACTCACGCGCCATCCCACTTCCAGCCATCACCCCCACGCCTGCCCCGGGGCCAGCCCCACCACAGAGAGGCCGGTTGGTTCCTGCTCACCTCTGTGCCGTCCCTTCCCGACCTGACCCCAGTGCAGGGGATAAGCTTCAGACAAGTCTTTCCATGTCCCTCTGCATGACAATAGACTTCCTCCCCTCTCCCATTCCACAGGCCCACCCGGGACATCCACCTTTGTCATTAGCTCAGGAGAGGATGCAAGATGAGAATCTCTGCTATTGTGTGGGGAGACTCAGTTTCCCGGGTTTCCCCCATGGACACATGTTCTTCAGCTGGGTCTGATTTTCTCCAGACAAGCTGTCTTGGGAAGGATTTGGCCAGCCCTAAGAAGCTGAAGGGAAAGGGCGGAGGGGGGTTCTCTCTCTGCCCCCGACAGCCCCGAGCTGGGTCGGTCCCTCAGACCTGGCCAGGGGCAGCCCATCCCCCGGCGCCCTTCCCCGGGGCATCCAAGGGCAGGCTCGGCGCCAGCCCCACCCCGCTCGCCACTGCCCGACCATCGTCCTCCCTCGGGGGGCCTGGGCGGGACAGGGACCCGGCTGTGGGAGGCCTCCAGATCTCAGGCCTGGCACACCGTTTACCAGGCTGCTTCCTCCTCTGACGGGGGCCCAGCACACGCCCCAGGAGACTTGGCAGCCGCCCCCAGGGCTCTATCCTCTGCAACTCGTCCCCTTGGAAGGGGCCTGGCCCAGGTGCCATGTTCGGCTGGTCGGCCAGCCTCCTTTGGAGAAAGCAGGCAAGCCGAGCCAGGCTTGCAGTGGCCCTGGCGTGACACCTGCCACCTCAGGCAGAGGGCCTCCCGCGTGCCCTCCATGGCGGGTTTCTCCCCGGAGCCGTGGCCTGGGCACTAGGAAGGCCGGGCCTCCCCGACTCCCGGGAGGAGGGGCTAGCCCAGTTGCGCCCTGGCCCCCAAACCCTCTGGTGCCATATGCCTGTCTCGGCACTTCTGACTCCACAGAGCCTTTCCTACATCTGGGCTGCCTGCCGTGGCAAAGTGCAGGCGTGGGGTGAGGCCATGCCTTCTCTTTCCAGGAAAAAGTGAGCCCCTGGCCGAAGCAGCAGGCCCAGGCAGAGCCTTGAGCTTGAAGCCCAGTAGGTCTGTGGCCCTCAGGGCCAGAGCAATGCTTTCAAGGCAGGGAAGCGGCCTGCAAGCTGAGTGGGAGTGGGGGAGGGGAGGGAGACAGCTGAAGCCGAGTCCAGAAGGGCGGCGATGGAAGAGCTGCAGCTGGGTCAGAGCCTGGAGGGAGGGCGGGGCCTTCACTGAGGACCCCCCCCCCCAGGCCAGCCCTAGGCCCAGGCGGTCGCGCATGCGCCCTTGGCCTGTGCGGTGTGTGGGGGCTTGAACCCAAGCCCGCAGGGCTCCCGGAGCGGCCAGAGAAAGAAGGGCCCATGGAGAGGTAGGCGAGGTGGGCAGGGGGCGCCACCTTACTCTCCTCAGCTCCCTGAGGGAGAGAGAGAGAGACAGAGACAGAGAGAGAGATCCCTGACCTCTGAGTCTCTGCCTCCACCGCTGGCTGGTGCCAACTCACGCGCCATCCCACTTCCAGCCATCACCCCCACGCCTGCCCCGGGGCCAGCCCCACCACAGAGAGGCCGGTTGGTTCCTGCTCACCTCTGTGCCGTCCCTTCCCGACCTGACCCCAGTGCAGGGGATAAGCTTCAGACAAGTCTTTCCATGTCCCTCTGCATGACAATAGACTTCCTCCCCTCTCCCATTCCACAGGCCCACCCGGGACATCCACCTTTGTCATTAGCTCAGGAGAGGATGCAAGATGAGAATCTCTGCTATTGTGTGGGGAGACTCAGTTTCCCGGGTTTCCCCCATGGACACATGTTCTTCAGCTGGGTCTGATTTTCTCCAGACAAGCTGTCTTGGGAAGGATTTGGCCAGCCCTAAGAAGCTGAAGGGAAAGGGCGGAGGGGGGTTCTCTCTCTGCCCCCGACAGCCCCGAGCTGGGTCGGTCCCTCAGACCTGGCCAGGGGCAGCCCATCCCCCGGCGCCCTTCCCCGGGGCATCCAAGGGCAGGCTCGGCGCCAGCCCCACCCCGCTCGCCACTGCCCGACCATCGTCCTCCCTCGGGGGGCCTGGGCGGGACAGGGACCCGGCTGTGGGAGGCCTCCAGATCTCAGGCCTGGCACACCGTTTACCAGGCTGCTTCCTCCTCTGACGGGGGCCCAGCACACGCCCCAGGAGACTTGGCAGCCGCCCCCAGGGCTCTATCCTCTGGAACTCGTCCCCTTGGAAGGGGCCTGGCCCAGGTGCCAGGTTCGGCTGGTCGGCCAGCCTCCTTTGGAGAAAGCAGGCAAGCCGAGCCAGGCTTGCAGTGGCCCTGGCGTGACACCTGCCACCTCAGGCAGAGGGCCTCCCGCGTGCCCTCCATGGCGGGTTTCTCCCCGGAGCCGTGGCCTGGGCACTAGGAAGGCCGGGCCTCCCCGACTCCCGGGAGGAGGGGCTAGCCCAGTTGCGCCCTGGCCCCCAAACCCTCTGGTGCCATCTGCCTGTCTCGGCACTTCTGACTCCACAGAGCCTTTCCTACATCTGGGCTGCCTGCCGTGGCAAAGTGCAGGCGTGGGGTGAGGCCATGCCTTCTCTTTCCAGGAAAAAGTGAGCCCCTGGCCGAAGCAGCAGGCCCAGGCAGAGCCTTGAGCTTGAAGCCCAGTAGGTCTGTGGCCCTCAGGGCCAGAGCAATGCTTTCAAGGCAGGGAAGCGGCCTGCAAGCTGAGTGGGAGTGGGGGAGGGGAGGGAGACAGCTGAAGCTGAGTCCAGAAGGGCGGCGATGGAAGAGCTGCAGCTGGGTCAGAGCCTGGAGGGAGGGCGGGGCCTTCACTGAGGACCCCCCACCCCTAGGGCTGGCTGAAGAGGCCAGCCCTAGGCCCCCGGCCGTCGCGCATGCGCCCTTGGCCTGTGCGGTGTGTGGGGGCTTGAACCCAAGCCCGCAGGGCTCCCGGAGCGGCCAGAGGAAGAAGGGCCCATGGAGAGGTAGTCGAGGTGGGCAGGGGGCGCCACCTTACTCTCCTCAGCTCCCTGAGGGAGAGAGAGAGAGACAGAGACAGAGAGAGAGATCCCTGACCTCTGAGTCTCTGCCTCCACCGCTGGCTGGTGCCAACTCACGCGCCATCCCACTTCCAGCCATCACCCCCACGCCTGCCCCGGGGCCAGCCCCACCACAGAGAGGCCGGTTGGTTCCTGCTCACCTCTGTGCCGTCCCTTCCCGACCTGACCCCAGTGCAGGGGATAAGCTTCAGACAAGTCTTTCCATGTCCCTCTGCATGACAATAGACTTCCTCCCCTCTCCCATTCCACAGGCCCACCCGGGACATCCACCTTTGTCATTAGCTCAGGAGAGGATGCAAGATGAGAATCTCTGCTATTGTGTGGGGAGACTCAGTTTCCCGGGTTTCCCCCATGGACACATGTTCTTCAGCTGGGTCTGATTTTCTCCAGACAAGCTGTCTTGGGAAGGATTTGGCCAGCCCTAAGAACCTGAAGGGAAAGGGCGGAGGGGGGTTCTCTCTCTGCCCCCGACAGCCCCGAGCTGGGTCGGTCCCTCAGACCTGGCCAGGGGCAGCCCATCCCCCGGCGCCCTTCCCCGGGGCATCCAAGGGCAGGCTCGGCGCCAGCCCCACCCCGCTCGCCACTGCCCGACCATCGTCCTCCCTCGGGGGGCCTGGGCGGGACAGGGACCCGGCTGTGGGAGGCCTCCAGATCTCAGGCCTGGCACACCGTTTACCAGGCTGCTTCCTCCTCTGACGGGGGCCCAGCACACGCCCCAGGAGACTTGGCAGCCGCCCCCAGGGCTCTTTCCTCTGCAACTCGTCCCCTTGGAAGGGGCCTGGCCCAGGTGCCATGTTCGGCTGGTCGGCCAGCCTCCTTTGGAGAAAGCAGGCAAGCCGAGCCAGGCTTGCAGTGGCCCTGGCGTGACACCTGCCACCTCAGGCAGAGGGCCTCCCGCGTGCCCTCCATGGCGGGTTTCTCCCCGGAGCCGTGGCCTGGGCACTAGGAAGGCCGGGCCTCCCCGACTCCCGGGAGGAGGGGCTAGCCCAGTTGCGCCCTGGCCCCCAAACCCTCTGGTGCCATATGCCTGTCTCGGCACTTCTGACTCCACAGAGCCTTTCCTACATCTGGGCTGCCTGCCGTGGCAAAGTGCAGGCGTGGGGTGAGGCCATGCCTTCTCTTTCCAGGAAAAAGTGAGCCCCTGGCCGAAGCAGCAGGCCCAGGCAGAGCCTTGAGCTTGAAGCCCAGTAGGTCTGTGGCCCTCAGGGCCAGAGCAATGCTTTCAAGGCAGGGAAGCGGCCTGCAAGCTGAGTGGGAGTGGGGGAGGGGAGGGAGACAGCTGAAGCCGAGTCCAGAAGGGCGGCGATGGAAGAGCTGCAGCTGGGTCAGAGCCTGGAGGGAGGGCGGGGCCTTCACTGAGGACCCCCCCCCCCAGGCCAGCCCTAGGCCCAGGCGGTCGCGCATGCGCCCTTGGCCTGTGCGGTGTGTGGGGGCTTGAACCCAAGCCCGCAGGGCTCCCGGAGCGGCCAGAGAAAGAAGGGCCCATGGAGAGGTAGGCGAGGTGGGCAGGGGGCGCCACCTTACTCTCCTCAGCTCCCTGAGGGAGAGAGAGAGAGACAGAGACAGAGAGAGAGATCCCTGACCTCTGAGTCTCTGCCTCCACCGCTGGCTGGTGCCAACTCACGCGCCATCCCACTTCCAGCCATCACCCCCACGCCTGCCCCGGGGCCAGCCCCACCACAGAGAGGCCGGTTGGTTCCTGCTCACCTCTGTGCCGTCCCTTCCCGACCTGACCCCAGTGCAGGGGATAAGCTTCAGACAAGTCTTTCCATGTCCCTCTGCATGACAATAGACTTCCTCCCCTCTCCCATTCCACAGGCCCACCCGGGACATCCACCTTTGTCATTAGCTCAGGAGAGGATGCAAGATGAGAATCTCTGCTATTGTGTGGGGAGACTCAGTTTCCCGGGTTTCCCCCATGGACACATGTTCTTCAGCTGGGTCTGATTTTCTCCAGACAAGCTGTCTTGGGAAGGATTTGGCCAGCCCTAAGAAGCTGAAGGGAAAGGGCGGAGGGGGGTTCTCTCTCTGCCCCCGACAGCCCCGAGCTGGGTCGGTCCCTCAGACCTGGCCAGGGGCAGCCCATCCCCCGGCGCCCTTCCCCGGGGCATCCAAGGGCAGGCTCGGCGCCAGCCCCACCACGCTCGCCACTGCCCGACCATCGTCCTCCCTCGGGGGGCCTGGGCGGGACAGGGACCCGGCTGTGGGAGGCCTCCAGATCTCAGGCCTGGCACACCGTTTACCAGGCTGCTTCCTCCTCTGACGGGGGCCCAGCACACGCCCCAGGAGACTTGGCAGCCGCCCCCAGGGCTCTATCCTCTGCAACTCGTCCCCTTGGAAGGGGCCTGGCCCAGGTGCCATGTTCGGCTGGTCGGCCAGCCTCCTTTGGAGAAAGCAGGCAAGCCGAGCCAGGCTTGCAGTGGCCCTGGCGTGACACCTGCCACCTCAGGCAGAGGGCCTCCCGCGTGCCCTCCATGGCGGGTTTCTCCCCGGAGCCGTGGCCTGGGCACTAGGAAGGCCGGGCCTCCCCGACTCCCGGGAGGAGGGGCTAGCCCAGTTGCGCCCTGGCCCCCAAACCCTCTGGTGCCATATGCCTGTCTCGGCACTTCTGACTCCACAGAGCCTTTCCTACATCTGGGCTGCCTGCCGTGGCAAAGTGCAGGCGTGGGGTGAGGCCATGCCTTCTCTTTCCAGGAAAAAGTGAGCCCCTGGCCGAAGCAGCAGGCCCAGGCAGAGCCTTGAGCTTGAAGCCCAGTAGGTCTGTGGCCCTCAGGGCCAGAGCAATGCTTTCAAGGCAGGGAAGCGGCCTGCAAGCTGAGTGGGAGTGGGGGAGGGGAGGGAGACAGCTGAAGCCGAGTCCAGAAGGGCGGCGATGGAAGAGCTGCAGCTGGGTCAGAGCCTGGAGGGAGGGCGGGGCCTTCACTGAGGACCCCCCCCCCCAGGCCAGCCCTAGGCCCAGGCGGTCGCGCATGCGCCCTTGGCCTGTGCGGTGTGTGGGGGCTTGAACCCAAGCCCGCAGGGCTCCCGGAGCGGCCAGAGAAAGAAGGGCCCATGGAGAGGTAGGCGAGGTGGGCAGGGGGCGCCACCTTACTCTCCTCAGCTCCCTGAGGGAGAGAGAGAGAGACAGAGACAGAGAGAGAGATCCCTGACCTCTGAGTCTCTGCCTCCACCGCTGGCTGGTGCCAACTCACGCGCCATCCCACTTCCAGCCATCACCCCCACGCCTGCCCCGGGGCCAGCCCCACCACAGAGAGGCCGGTTGGTTCCTGCTCACCTCTGTGCCGTCCCTTCCCGACCTGACCCCAGTGCAGGGGATAAGCTTCAGACAAGTCTTTCCATGTCCCTCTGCATGACAATAGACTTCCTCCCCTCTCCCATTCCACAGGCCCACCCGGGACATCCACCTTTGTCATTAGCTCAGGAGAGGATGCAAGATGAGAATCTCTGCTATTGTGTGGGGAGACTCAGTTTCCCGGGTTTCCCCCATGGACACATGTTCTTCAGCTGGGTCTGATTTTCTCCAGACAAGCTGTCTTGGGAAGGATTTGGCCAGCCCTAAGAAGCTGAAGGGAAAGGGCGGAGGGGGGTTCTCTCTCTGCCCCCGACAGCCCCGAGCTGGGTCGGTCCCTCAGACCTGGCCAGGGGCAGCCCATCCCCCGGCGCCCTTCCCCGGGGCATCCAAGGGCAGGCTCGGCGCCAGCCCCACCCCGCTCGCCACTGCCCGACCATCGTCCTCCCTCGGGGGGCCTGGGCGGGACAGGGACCCGGCTGTGGGAGGCCTCCAGATCTCAGGCCTGGCACACCGTTTACCAGGCTGCTTCCTCCTCTGACGGGGGCCCAGCACACGCCCCAGGAGACTTGGCAGCCGCCCCCAGGGCTCTATCCTCTGGAACTCGTCCCCTTGGAAGGGGCCTGGCCCAGGTGCCAGGTTCGGCTGGTCGGCCAGCCTCCTTTGGAGAAAGCAGGCAAGCCGAGCCAGGCTTGCAGTGGCCCTGGCGTGACACCTGCCACCTCAGGCAGAGGGCCTCCCGCGTGCCCTCCATGGCGGGTTTCTCCCCGGAGCCGTGGCCTGGGCACTAGGAAGGCCGGGCCTCCCCGACTCCCGGGAGGAGGGGCTAGCCCAGTTGCGCCCTGGCCCCCAAACCCTCTGGTGCCATCTGCCTGTCTCGGCACTTCTGACTCCACAGAGCCTTTCCTACATCTGGGCTGCCTGCCGTGGCAAAGTGCAGGCGTGGGGTGAGGCCATGCCTTCTCTTTCCAGGAAAAAGTGAGCCCCTGGCCGAAGCAGCAGGCCCAGGCAGAGCCTTGAGCTTGAAGCCCAGTAGGTCTGTGGCCCTCAGGGCCAGAGCAATGCTTTCAAGGCAGGGAAGCGGCCTGCAAGCTGAGTGGGAGTGGGAGAGGGGAGGGAGACAGCTGAAGCCGAGTCCAGAAGGGCGGCGATGGAAGAGCTGCAGCTGGGTCAGAGCCTGGAGGGAGGGCGGGGCCTTCACTGAGGACCCCCCCCCCCCCCGAGGCCAGCCCTAGGCCCCGGCGGTCGCGCATGCGCCCTTGGCCTGTGCGGTGTGTGGGGGCTTGAACCCAAGCCCGCAGGGCTCCCGGAGCGGCCAGAGAAAGAAGGGCCCATGGAGAGGTAGGCGAGGTGGGCAGGGGGCGCCACCTTACTCTCCTCAGCTCCCTGAGGGAGAGAGAGAGAGACAGAGACAGAGAGAGAGATCCCTGACCTCTGAGTCTCTGCCTCCACCGCTGGCTGGTGCCAACTCACGCGCCATCCCACTTCCAGCCATCACCCCCACGCCTGCCCCGGGGCCAGCCCCACCACAGAGAGGCCCGTTGGTTCCTGCTCACCTCTGTGCCGTCCCTTCCCGACCTGACCCCAGTGCAGGGGATAAGCTTCAGACAAGTCTTTCCATGTCCCTCTGCATGACAATAGACTTCCTCCCCTCTCCCATTCCACAGGCCCACCCGGGACATCCACCTTTGTCATTAGCTCAGGAGAGGATGCAAGATGAAAATCTCTGCTATTGTGTGGGGAGACTCAGATTCCCGGGTTTCCCCCATGGACACATGTTCTTCAGCTGGGTCTGATTTTCTCCAGACAAGCTGTCTTGGGAAGGATTTGGCCAGCCCTAAGAAGCTGAAGGGAAAGGGCGGAGGGGGGTTCTCTCTCTGCCCCCGACAGCCCCGAGCTGGGTCGGTCCCTCAGACCTGGCCAGGGGCAGCCCATCCCCCGGCGCCCTTCCCCGGGGCATCCAAGGGCAGGCTCGGCGCCAGCCCCACCCCGCTCGCCACTGCCCGACCATCGTCCTCCCTCGGGGGGCCTGGGCGGGACAGGGACCCGGCTGTGGGAGGCCTCCAGATCTCAGGCCTGGCACACCGTTTACCAGGCTGCTTCCTCCTCTGACGGGGGCCCAGCACACGCCCCAGGAGACTTGGCAGCCGCCCCCAGGGCTCTATCCTCTGGAACTCGTCCCCTTGGAAGGGGCCTGGCCCAGGTGCCAGGTTCGGCTGGTCGGCCAGCCTCCTTTGGAGAAAGCAGGCAAGCCGAGCCAGGCTTGCAGTGGCCCTGGCGTGACACCTGCCACCTCAGGCAGAGGGCCTCCCGCGTGCCCTCCATGGCGGGTTTCTCCCCGGAGCCGTGGCCTGGGCACTAGGAAGGCCGGGCCTCCCCGACTCCCGGGAGGAGGGGCTAGCCCAGTTGCGCCCTGGCCCCCAAACCCTCTGGTGCCATCTGCCTGTCTCGGCACTTCTGACTCCACAGAGCCTTTCCTACATCTGGGCTGCCTGCCGTGGCAAAATGCAGGCGTGGGGTGAGGCCATGCCTTCTCTTTCCAGGAAAAAGTGAGCCCCTGGCCGAAGCAGCAGGCCCAGGCAGAGCCTTGAGCTTGAAGCCCAGTAGGTCTGTGGCCCTCAGGGCCAGAGCAATGCTTTCAAGGCAGGGAAGCGGCCTGCAAGCTGAGTGGGAGTGGGGGAGGGGAGGGAGACAGCTGAAGCCGAGTCCAGAAGGGCGGCGATGGAAGAGCTGCAGCTGGGTCAGAGCCTGGAGGGAGGGCGGGGCCTTCACTGAGGACCCCCCCCCCCCCCCCCGAGGCCAGCACTAGGCCCAGGCGGTCGCGCATGCGCCCTTGGCCTGTGCGGTGTGTGGGGGCTTGAACCCAAGCCCGCAGGGCTCCCGGAGCGGCCAGAGAAAGAAGGGCCCATGGAGAGGTAGGCGAGGTGGGCAGGGGGCGCCACCTTACTCTCCTCAGCTCCCTGAAGGAGAGAGAGAGAGACAGAGACAGAGAGAGAGATCCCTGACCTCTGAGTCTCTGCCTCCACCGCTGGCTGGTGCCAACTCACGCGCCATCCCACTTCCAGCCATCACCCCCACGCCTGCCCTGGGGCCAGCCCCACCACAGAGAGGCCGGTTGGTTCCTGCTCACCTCTGTGCCGTCCCTTCCCGACCTGACCCCAGTGCAGGGGATAAGCTTCAGACAAGTCTTTCCATGTCCCTCTGCATGACAATAGACTTCCTCCCCTCTCCCATTCCACAGGCCCACCCGGGACATCCACCTTTGTCATTAGCTCAGGAGAGGATGCAAGATGAGAATCTCTGCTATTGTGTGGGGAGACTCAGTTTCCCGGGTTTCCCCCATGGACACATGTTCTTCAGCTGGGTCTGATTTTCTCCAGACAAGCTGTCTTGGGAAGGATTTGGCCAGCCCTAAGAAGCTGAAGGGAAAGGGCGGAGGGGGGTTCTCTCTCTGCCCCCGACAGCCCCGAGCTGGGTCGGTCCCTCAGACCTGGCCAGGGGCAGCCCATCCCCCGGCGCCCTTCCCCGGGGCATCCAAGGGCAGGCTCGGCGCCAGCCCCACCCCGCTCGCCACTGCCCGACCATCGTCCTCCCTCGGGGGGCCTGGGCGGGACAGGGACCCGGCTGTGGGAGGCCTCCAGATCTCAGGCCTGGCACACCGTTTACCAGGCTGCTTCCTCCTCTGACGGGGGCCCAGCACACGCCCCAGGAGACTTGGCAGCCGCCCCCAGGGCTCTATCCTCTGCAACTCGTCCCCTTGGAAGGGGCCTGGCCCAGGTGCCATGTTCGGCTGGTCGGCCAGCCTCCTTTGGAGAAAGCAGGCAAGCCGAGCCAGGCTTGCAGTGGCCCTGGCGTGACACCTGCCACCTCAGGCAGAGGGCCTCCCGCGTGCCCTCCATGGCGGGTTTCTCCCCGGAGCCGTGGCCTGGGCACTAGGAAGGCCGGGCCTCCCCGACTCCCGGGAGGAGGGGCTAGCCCAGTTGCGCCCTGGCCCCCAAACCCTCTGGTGCCATCTGCCTGTCTCGGCACTTCTGACTCCACAGAGCCTTTCCTACATCTGGGCTGCCTGCCGTGGCAAAGTGCAGGCGTGGGGTGAGGCCATGCCTTCTCTTTCCAGGAAAAAGTGAGCCCCTGGCCGAAGCAGCAGGCCCAGGCAGAGCCTTGAGCTTGAAGCCCAGTAGGTCTGTGGCCCTCAGGGCCAGAGCAATGCTTTCAAGGCAGGGAAGCGGCCTGCAAGCTGAGTGGGAGTGGGGGAGGGGAGGGAGACAGCTGAAGCCGAGTCCAGAAGGGCGGCGATGGAAGAGCTGCAGCTGGGTCAGAGCCTGGAGGGAGGGCGGGGCCTTCACTGAGGACCCCCCCCCCCCCCGAGGCCAGCCCTAGGCCCAGGCGGTCGCGCATGCGCCCTTGGCCTGTGCGGTGTGTGGGGGCTTGAACCCAAGCCCGCAGGGCTCCCGGAGCGGCCAGAGAAAGAAGGGCCCATGGAGAGGTAGGCGAGGTGGGCAGGGGGCGCCACCTTACTCTCCTCAGCTCCCTGAGGGAGAGAGAGAGAGACAGAGACAGAGAGAGAGATCCCTGACCTCTGAGTCTCTGCCTCCACCGCTGGCTGGTGCCAACTCACGCGCCATCCCACTTCCAGCCATCACCCCCACGCCTGCCCCGGGGCCAGCCCCACCACAGAGAGGCCGGTTGGTTCCTGCTCACCTCTGTGCCGTCCCTTCCCGACCTGACCCCAGTGCAGGGGATAAGCTTCAGACAAGTCTTTCCATGTCCCTCTGCATGACAATAGACTTCCTCCCCTCTCCCATTCCACAGGCCCACCCGGGACATCCACCTTTGTCATTAGCTCAGGAGAGGATGCAAGATGAGAATCTCTGCTATTGTGTGGGGAGACTCAGTTTCCCGGGTTTCCCCCATGGACACATGTTCTTCAGCTGGGTCTGATTTTCTCCAGACAAGCTGTCTTGGGAAGGATTTGGCCAGCCCTAAGAAGCTGAAGGGAAAGGGCGGAGGGGGGTTCTCTCTCTGCCCCCGACAGCCCCGAGCTGGGTCGGTCCCTCAGACCTGGCCAGGGGCAGCCCATCCCCCGGCGCCCTTCCCCGGGGCATCCAAGGGCAGGCTCGGCGCCAGCCCCACCCCGCTCGCCACTGCCCGACCATCGTCCTCCCTCGGGGGGCCTGGGCGGGACAGGGACCCGGCTGTGGGAGGCCTCCAGATCTCAGGCCTGGCACACCGTTTACCAGGCTGCTTCCTCCTCTGACGGGGGCCCAGCACACGCCCCAGGAGACTTGGCAGCCGCCCCCAGGGCTCTATCCTCTGCAACTCGTCCCCTTGGAAGGGGCCTGGCCCAGGTGCCATGTTCGGCTGGTCGGCCAGCCTCCTTTGGAGAAAGCAGGCAAGCCGAGCCAGGCTTGCAGTGGCCCTGGCGTGACACCTGCCACCTCAGGCAGAGGGCCTCCCGCGTGCCCTCCATGGCGGGTTTCTCCCCGGAGCCTTGGCCTGGGCACTAGGAAGGCCGGGCCTCCCCGACTCCCGGGAGGAGGGGCTAGCCCAGTTGCGCCCTGGCCCCCAAACCCTCTGGTGCCATCTGCCTGTCTCGGCACTTCTGACTCCACAGAGCCTTTCCTACATCTGGGCTGCCTGCCGTGGCAAAGTGCAGGCGTGGGGTGAGGCCATGCCTTCTCTTTCCAGGAAAAAGTGAGCCCCTGGCCGAAGCAGCAGGCCCAGGCAGAGCCTTGAGCTTGAAGCCCAGTAGGTCTGTGGCCCTCAGGGCCAGAGCAATGCTTTCAAGGCAGGGAAGCGGCCTGCAAGCTGAGTGGGAGTGGGGGAGGGGAGGGAGACAGCTGAAGCCGAGTCCAGAAGGGCGGCGATGGAAGAGCTGCAGCTGGGTCAGAGCCTGGAGGGAGGGCGGGGCCTTCACTGAGGACCCCCCCCCCCCCCCGAGGCCAGCCCTAGGCCCAGGCGGTCGCGCATGCGCCCTTGGCCTGTGCGGTGTGTGGGGGCTTGAACCCAAGCCCGCAGGGCTCCCGGAGCGGCCAGAGAAAGAAGGGCCCATGGAGAGGTAGGCGAGGTGGGCAGGGGGCGCCACCTTACTCTCCTCAGCTCCCTGAGGGAGAGAGAGAGAGACAGAGACAGAGAGAGAGATCCCTGACCTCTGAGTCTCTGCCTCCACCGCTGGCTGGTGCCAACTCACGCGCCATCCCACTTCCAGCCATCACCCCCACGCCTGCCCCGGGGCCAGCCCCACCACAGAGAGGCCGGTTGGTTCCTGCTCACCTCTGTGCCGTCCCTTCCCGACCTGACCCCAGTGCAGGGGATAAGCTTCAGACAAGTCTTTCCATGTCCCTCTGCATGACAATAGACTTCCTCCCCTCTCCCATTCCACAGGCCCACCCGGGACATCCACCTTTGTCATTAGCTCAGGAGAGGATGCAAGATGAGAATCTCTGCTATTGTGTGGGGAGACTCAGTTTCCCGGGTTTCCCCCATGGACACATGTTCTTCAGCTGGGTCTGATTTTCTCCAGACAAGCTGTCTTGGGAAGGATTTGGCCAGCCCTAAGAAGCTGAAGGGAAAGGGCGGAGGGGGGTTCTCTCTCTGCCCCCGACAGCCCCGAGCTGGGTCGGTCCCTCAGACCTGGCCAGGGGCAGCCCATCCCCCGGCGCCCTTCCCCGGGGCATCCAAGGGCAGGCTCGGCGCCAGCCCCACCCCGCTCGCCACTGCCCGACCATCGTCCTCCCTCGGGGGGCCTGGGCGGGACAGGGACCCGGCTGTGGGAGGCCTCCAGATCTCAGGCCTGGCACACCGTTTACCAGGCTGCTTCCTCCTCTGACGGGGGCCCAGCACACGCCCCAGGAGACTTGGCAGCCGCCCCCAGGGCTCTATCCTCTGCAACTCGTCCCCTTGGAAGGGGCCTGGCCCAGGTGCCATGTTCGGCTGGTCGGCCAGCCTCCTTTGGAGAAAGCAGGCAAGCCGAGCCAGGCTTGCAGTGGCCCTGGCGTGACACCTGCCACCTCAGGCAGAGGGCCTCCCGCGTGCCCTCCATGGCGGGTTTCTCCCCGGAGCCGTGGCCTGGGCACTAGGAAGGCCGGGCCTCCCCGACTCCCGGGAGGAGGGGCTAGCCCAGTTGCGCCCTGGCCCCCAAACCCTCTGGTGCCATCTGCCTGTCTCGGCACTTCTGACTCCACAGAGCCTTTCCTACATCTGGGCTGCCTGCCGTGGCAAAGTGCAGGCGTGGGGTGAGGCCATGCCTTCTCTTTCCAGGAAAAAGTGAGCCCCTGGCCGAAGCAGCAGGCCCAGGCAGAGCCTTGAGCTTGAAGCCCAGTAGGTCTGTGGCCCTCAGGGCCAGAGCAATGCTTTCAAGGCAGGGAAGCGGCCTGCAAGCTGAGTGGGAGTGGGGGAGGGGAGGGAGACAGCTGAAGCCGAGTCCAGAAGGGCGGCGATGGAAGAGCTGCAGCTGGGTCAGAGCCTGGAGGGAGGGCGGGGCCTTCACTGAGGACCCCCCCCCCCCCCCCCCGAGGCCAGCCCTAGGCCCAGGCGGTCGCGCATGCGCCCTTGGCCTGTGCGGTGTGTGGGGGCTTGAACCCAAGCCCGCAGGGCTCCCGGAGCGGCCAGAGAAAGAAGGGCCCATGGAGAGGTAGGCGAGGTGGGCAGGGGGCGCCACCTTACTCTCCTCAGCTCCCTGAGGGAGAGAGAGAGAGACAGAGACAGAGAGAGAGATCCCTGACCTCTGAGTCTCTGCCTCCACCGCTGGCTGGTGCCAACTCACGCGCCATCCCACTTCCAGCCATCACCCCCACGCCTGCCCCGGGGCCAGCCCCACCACAGAGAGGCCGGTTGGTTCCTGCTCACCTCTGTGCCGTCCCTTCCCGACCTGACCCCAGTGCAGGGGATAAGCTTCAGACAAGTCTTTCCATGTCCCTCTGCATGACAATAGACTTCCTCCCCTCTCCCATTCCACAGGCCCACCCGGGACATCCACCTTTGTCATTAGCTCAGGAGAGGATGCAAGATGAGAATCTCTGCTATTGTGTGGGGAGACTCAGTTTCCCGGGTTTCCCCCATGGACACATGTTCTTCAGCTGGGTCTGATTTTCTCCAGACAAGCTGTCTTGGGAAGGATTTGGCCAGCCCTAAGAAGCTGAAGGGAAAGGGCGGAGGGGGGTTCTCTCTCTGCCCCCGACAGCCCCGAGCTGGGTCGGTCCCTCAGACCTGGCCAGGGGCAGCCCATCCCCCGGCGCCCTTCCCCGGGGCATCCAAGGGCAGGCTCGGCGCCAGCCCCACCCCGCTCGCCACTGCCCGACCATCGTCCTTCCTCGGGGGGCCTGGGCGGGACAGGGACCCGGCTGTGGGAGGCCTCCAGATCTCAGGCCTGGCACACCGTTTACCAGGCTGCTTCCTCCTCTGACGGGGGCCCAGCACACGCCCCAGGAGACTTGGCAGCCGCCCCCAGGGCTCTATCCTCTGGAACTCGTCCCCTTGGAAGGGGCCTGGCCCAGGTGCCAGGTTCGGCTGGTCGGCCAGCCTCCTTTGGAGAAAGCAGGCAAGCCGAGCCAGGCTTGCAGTGGCCCTGGCGTGACACCTGCCACCTCAGGCAGAGGGCCTCCCGCGTGCCCTCCATGGCGGGTTTCTCCCCGGAGCCGTGGCCTGGGCACTAGGAAGGCCGGGCCTCCCCGACTCCCGGGAGGAGGGGCTAGCCCAGTTGCGCCCTGGCCCCCAAACCCTCTGGTGCCATCTGCCTGTCTCGGCACTTCTGACTCCACAGAGCCTTTCCTACATCTGGGCTGCCTGCCGTGGCAAAATGCAGGCGTGGGGTGAGGCCATGCCTTCTCTTTCCAGGAAAAAGTGAGCCCCTGGCCGAAGCAGCAGGCCCAGGCAGAGCCTTGAGCTTGAAGCCCAGTAGGTCTGTGGCCCTCAGGGCCAGAGCAATGCTTTCAAGGCAGGGAAGCGGCCTGCAAGCTGAGTGGGAGTGGGGGAGGGGAGGGAGACAGCTGAAGCCGAGTCCAGAAGGGCGGCGATGGAAGAGCTGCAGCTGGGTCAGAGCCTGGAGGGAGGGCGGGGCCTTCACTGAGGACCCCCCCCCCCTGAGGCCAGCACTAGGCCCAGGCGGTCGCGCATGCTCCCTTGGCCTGTGCGGTGTGTGGGGGCTTGAACCCAAGCCCGCAGGGCTCCCGGAGCGGCCAGAGAAAGAAGGGCCCATGGAGAGGTAGGCGAGGTGGGCAGGGGGAGCCACCTTACTCTCCTCAGCTCCCTGAGGGAGAGAGAGAGAGACAGAGACAGAGAGAGAGATCCCTGACCTCTGAGTCTCTGCCTCCACCGCTGGCTGGTGCCAACTCACGCGCCATCCCACTTCCAGCCATCACCCCCACGCCTGCCCCGGGGCCAGCCCCACCACAGAGAGGCCGGTTGGTTCCTGCTCACCTCTGTGCCGTCCCTTCCCGACCTGACCCCAGTGCAGGGGATAAGCTTCAGACAAGTCTTTCCATGTCCCTCTGCATGACAATAGACTTCCTCCCCTCTCCCATTCCACAGGCCCACCCGGGACATCCACCTTTGTCATTAGCTCAGGAGAGGATGCAAGATGAGAATCTCTGCTATTGTGTGGGGAGACTCAGTTTCCCGGGTTTCCCCCATGGACACATGTTCTTCAGCTGGGTCTGATTTTCTCCAGACAAGCTGTCTTGGGAAGGATTTGGCCAGCCCTAAGAACCTGAAGGGAAAGGGCGGAGGGGGGTTCTCTCTCTGCCCCCGACAGCCCCGAGCTGGGTCGGTCCCTCAGACCTGGCCAGGGGCAGCCCATCCCCCGGCGCCCTTCCCCGGGGCATCCAAGGGCAGGCTCGGCGCCAGCCCCACCCCGCTCGCCACTGCCCGACCATCGTCCTCCCTCGGGGGGCCTGGGCGGGACAGGGACCCGGCTGTGGGAGGCCTCCAGATCTCAGGCCTGGCACACCGTTTACCAGGCTGCTTCCTCCTCTGACGGGGGCCCAGCACACGCCCCAGGAGACTTGGCAGCCGCCCCCAGGGCTCTATCCTCTGGAACTCGTCCCCTTGGAAGGGGCCTGGCCCAGGTGCCAGGTTCGGCTGGTCGGCCAGCCTCCTTTGGAGAAAGCAGGCAAGCCGAGCCAGGCTTGCAGTGGCCCTGGCGTGACACCTGCCACCTCAGGCAGAGGGCCTCCCGCGTGCCCTCCATGGCGGGTTTCTCCCCGGAGCCGTGGCCTGGGCACTAGGAAGGCCGGGCCTCCCCGACTCCCGGGAGGAGGGGCTAGCCCAGTTGCGCCCTGGCCCCCAAACCCTCTGGTGCCATCTGCCTGTCTCGGCACTTCTGACTCCACAGAGCCTTTCCTACATCTGGGCTGCCTGCCGTGGCAAAGTGCAGGCGTGGGGTGAGGCCATGCCTTCTCTTTCCAGGAATAAGTGAGCCCCTGGCCGAAGCAGCAGGCCCAGGCAGAGCCTTGAGCTTGAAGCCCAGTAGGTCTGTGGCCCTCAGGGCCAGAGCAATGCTTTCAAGGCAGGGAAGCGGCCTGCAAGCTGAGTGGGAGTGGGGGAGGGGAGGGAGACAGCTGAAGCCGAGTCCAGAAGGGCGGCGATGGAAGAGCTGCAGCTGGGTCAGAGCCTGGAGGGAGGGCGGGGCCTTCACTGAGGACCCCCCCCCCGAGGCCAGCCCTAGGCCCCGGCGGTCGCGCATGCGCCCTTGGCCTGTGCGGTGTGTGGGGGCTTGAACCCAAGCCCGCAGGGCTCCCGGAGCGGCCAGAGAAAGAAGGGCCCATGGAGATGTAGGCGAGGTGGGCAGGGGGCGCCACCTTACTCTCCTCAGCTCCCTGAGGGAGAGAGAGAGAGACAGAGACAGAGAGAGTGATCCCTGACCTCTGAGTCTCTGCCTCCACCGCTGGCTGGTGCCAACTCACGCGCCATCCCACTTCCAGCCATCACCCCCACGCCTGCCCCGGGGCCAGCCCCACCACAGAGAGGCCGGTTGGTTCCTGCTCACCTCTGTGCCGTCCCTTCCCGACCTGACCCCAGTGCAGGGGATAAGCTTCAGACAAGTCTTTCCATGTCCCTCTGCATGACAAAAGACTTCCTCCCCTCTCCCATTCCACAGGCCCACCCGGGACATCCACCTTTGTCATTAGCTCAGGAGAGGATGCAAGATGAGAATCTCTGCTATTGTGTGGGGAGACTCAGTTTCCCGGGTTTCCCCCATGGACACATGTTCTTCAGCTGGGTCTGATTTTCTCCAGACAAGCTGTCTTGGGAAGGATTTGGCCAGCCCTAAGAACCTGAAGGGAAAGGGCGGAGGGGGGTTCTCTCTCTGCCCCCGACAGCCCCGAGCTGGGTCGGTCCCTCAGACCTGGCCAGGGGCAGCCCATCCCCCGGCGCCCTTCCCCGGGGCATCCAAGGGCAGGCTCGGCGCCAGCCCCACCCCGCTCGCCACTGCCCGACCATCGTCCTCCCTCGGGGGGCCTGGGCGGGACAGGGACCCGGCTGTGGGAGGCCTCCAGATCTCAGGCCTGGCACACCGTTTACCAGGCTGCTTCCTCCTCTGACGGGGGCCCAGCACACGCCCCAGGAGACTTGGCAGCCGCCCCCAGGGCTCTATCCTCTGGAACTCGTCCCCTTGGAAGGGGCCTGGCCCAGGTGCCAGGTTCGGCTGGTCGGCCAGCCTCCTTTGGAGAAAGCAGGCAAGCCGAGCCAGGCTTGCAGTGGCCCTGGCGTGACACCTGCCACCTCAGGCAGAGGGCCTCCCGCGTGCCCTCCATGGCGGGTTTCTCCCCGGAGCCGTGGCCTGGGCACTAGGAAGGCCGGGCCTCCCCGACTCCCGGGAGGAGGGGCTAGCCCAGTTGCGCCCTGGCCCCCAAACCCTCTGGTGCCATCTGCCTGTCTCGGCACTTCTGACTCCACAGAGCCTTTCCTACATCTGGGCTGCGTGCCGTGGCAAAATGCAGGCGTGGGGTGAGGCCATGCCTTCTCTTTCCAGGAAAAAGTGAGCCCCTGGCCGAAGCAGCAGGCCCAGGCAGAGCCTTGAGCTTGAAGCCAAGTAGGTCTGTGGCCCTCAGGGCCAGAGCAATGCTTTCAAGGCAGGGAAGCGGCCTGCAAGCTGAGTGGGAGTGGGGGAGGGGAGGGAGACAGCTGAAGCCCAGTCCAGAAGGGCGGCGATGGAAGAGCTGCAGCTGGGTCAGAGCCTGGAGGGAGGGCGGGGCCTTCACTGAGGACCCCCCCCCCCTGAGGCCAGCACTAGGCCCAGGCGGTCGCGCATGCTCCCTTGGCCTGTGCGGTGTGTGGGGGCTTGAACCCAAGCCCGCAGGGCTCCCGGAGCGGCCAGAGAAAGAAGGGCCCATGGAGAGGTAGGCGAGGTGGGCAGGGGGAGCCACCTTACTCTCCTCAGCTCCCTGAGGGAGAGAGAGAGAGACAGAGACAGAGAGAGAGATCCCTGACCTCTGAGTCTCTGCCTCCACCGCTGGCTGGTGCCAACTCACGCGCCATCCCACTTCCAGCCATCACCCCCACGCCTGCCCCGGGGCCAGCCCCACCACAGAGAGGCCGGTTGGTTCCTGCTCACCTCTGTGCCGTCCCTTCCCGACCTGACCCCAGTGCAGGGGATAAGCTTCAGACAAGTCTTTCCATGTCCCTCTGCATGACAATAGACTTCCTCCCCTCTCCCATTCCACAGGCCCACCCGGGACATCCACCTTTGTCATTAGCTCAGGAGAGGATGCAAGATGAGAATCTCTGCTATTGTGTGGGGAGACTCAGTTTCCCGGGTTTCCCCCATGGACACATGTTCTTCAGCTGGGTCTGATTTTCTCCAGACAAGCTGTCTTGGGAAGGATTTGGCCAGCCCTAAGAAGCTGAAGGGAAAGGGCGGAGGGGGGTTCTCTCTCTGCCCCCGACAGCCCCGAGCTGGGTCGGTCCCTCAGACCTGGCCAGGGGCAGCCCATCCCCCGGCGCCCTTCCCCGGGGCATCCAAGGGCAGGCTCGGCGCCAGCCCCACCCCGCTCGCCACTGCCCGACCATCGTCCTCCCTCGGGGGGCCTGGGCGGGACAGGGACCCGGCTGTGGGAGGCCTCCAGATCTCAGGCCTGGCACATCGTTTACCAGGCTGCTTCCTCCTCTGACGGGGGCCCAGCACACGCCCCAGGAGACTTGGCAGCCGCCCCCAGGGCTCTATCCTCTGGAACTCGTCCCCTTGGAAGGGGCCTGGCCCAGGTGCCAGGTTCGGCTGGTCGGCCAGCCTCCTTTGGAGAAAGCAGGCAAGCCGAGCCAGGCTTGCAGTGGCCCTGGCGTGACACCTGCCACCTCAGGCAGAGGGCCTCCCGCGTGCCCTCCATGGCGGGTTTCTCCCCGGAGCCGTGGCCTGGGCACTAGGAAGGCCGGGCCTCCCCGACTCCCGGGAGGAGGGGCTAGCCCAGTTGCGCCCTGGCCCCCAAACCCTCTGGTGCCATCTGCCTGTCTCGGCACTTCTGACTCCACAGAGCCTTTCCTACATCTGGGCTGCCTGCCGTGGCAAAGTGCAGGCGTGGGGTGAGGCCATGCCTTCTCTTTCCAGGAAAAAGTGAGCCCCTGGCCGAAGCAGCAGGCCCAGGCAGAGCCTTGAGCTTGAAGCCCAGTAGGTCTGTGGCCCTCAGGGCCAGAGCAATGCTTTCAAGGCAGGGAAGCGGCCTGCAAGCTGAGTGGGAGTGGGGGAGGGGAGGGAGACAGCTGAAGCCGAGTCCAGAAGGGCGGCGATGGAAGAGCTGCAGCTGGGTCAGAGCCTGGAGGGAGGGCGGGGCCTTCACTGAGGACCCCCCCCCCGAGGCCAGCCCTAGGCCCAGGCGGTCGCGCATGCGCCCTTGGCCTGTGCGGTGTGTGGGGGCTTGAACCCAAGCCCGCAGGGCTCCCGGAGCGGCCAGAGAAAGAAGGGCCCATGGAGAGGTAGGCGAGGTGGGCAGGGGGCGCCACCTTACTCTCCTCAGCTCCCTGAGGGAGAGAGAGAGAGACAGAGACAGAGAGAGAGATCCCTGACCTCTGAGTCTCTGCCTCCACCGCTGGCTGGTGCCAACTCACGCGCCATCCCACTTCCAGCCATCACCCCCACGCCTGCCCCGGGGCCAGCCCCACCACAGAGAGGCCGGTTGGTTCCTGCTCACCTCTGTGCCGTCCCTTCCCGACCTGACCCCAGTGCAGGGGATAAGCTTCAGACAAGTCTTTCCATGTCCCTCTGCATGACAATAGACTTCCTCCCCTCTCCCATTCCACAGGCCCACCCGGGACATCCACCTTTGTCATTAGCTCAGGAGAGGATGCAAGATGAGAATCTCTGCTATTGTGTGGGGAGACTCAGTTTCCCGGGTTTCCCCCATGGACACATGTTCTTCAGCTGGGTCTGATTTTCTCCAGACAAGCTGTCTTGGGAAGGATTTGGCCAGCCCTAAGAAGCTGAAGGGAAAGGGCGGAGGGGGGTTCTCTCTCTGCCCCCGACAGCCCCGAGCTGGGTCGGTCCCTCAGACCTGGCCAGGGGCAGCCCATCCCCCGGCGCCCTTCCCCGGGGCATCCAAGGGCAGGCTCGGCGCCAGCCCCACCCCGCTCGCCACTGCCCGACCATCGTCCTCCCTCGGGGGGCCTGGGCGGGACAGGGACCCGGCTGTGGGAGGCCTCCAGATCTCAGGCCTGGCACACCGTTTACCAGGCTGCTTCCTCCTCTGACGGGGGCCCAGCACACGCCCCAGGAGACTTGGCAGCCGCCCCCAGGGCTCTATCCTCTGCAACTCGTCCCCTTGGAAGGGGCCTGGCCCAGGTGCCATGTTCGGCTGGTCGGCCAGCCTCCTTTGGAGAAAGCAGGCAAGCCGAGCCAGGCTTGCAGTGGCCCTGGCGTGACACCTGCCACCTCAGGCAGAGGGCCTCCCGCGTGCCCTCCATGGCGGGTTTCTCCCCGGAGCCGTGGCCTGGGCACTAGGAAGGCCGGGCCTCCCCGACTCCCGGGAGGAGGGGCTAGCCCAGTTGCGCCCTGGCCCCCAAACCCTCTGGTGCCATCTGCCTGTCTCGGCACTTCTGACTCCACAGAGCCTTTCCTACATCTGGGCTGCCTGCCGTGGCAAAGTGCAGGCGTGGGGTGAGGCCATGCCTTCTCTTTCCAGGAAAAAGTGAGCCCCTGGCCGAAGCAGCAGGCCCAGGCAGAGCCTTGAGCTTGAAGCCCAGTAGGTCTGTGGCCCTCAGGGCCAGAGCAATGCTTTCAAGGCAGGGAAGCGGCCTGCAAGCTGAGTGGGAGTGGGGGAGGGGAGGGAGACAGCTGAAGCCGAGTCCAGAAGGGCGGCGATGGAAGAGCTGCAGCTGGGTCAGAGCCTGGAGGGAGGGCGGGGCCTTCACTGAGGACCCCCCCCCCCCCCCGAGGCCAGCCCTAGGCCCAGGCGGTCGCGCATGCGCCCTTGGCCTGTGCGGTGTGTGGGGGCTTGAACCCAAGCCCGCAGGGCTCCCGGAGCGGCCAGAGAAAGAAGGGCCCATGGAGAGGTAGGCGAGGTGGGCAGGGGGCGCCACCTTACTCTCCTCAGCTCCCTGAGGGAGAGAGAGAGAGACAGAGACAGAGAGAGAGATCCCTGACCTCTGAGTCTCTGCCTCCACCGCTGGCTGGTGCCAACTCACGCGCCATCCCACTTCCAGCCATCACCCCCACGCCTGCCCCGGGGCCAGCCCCACCACAGAGAGGCCGGTTGGTTCCTGCTCACCTCTGTGCCGTCCCTTCCCGACCTGACCCCAGTGCAGGGGATAAGCTTCAGACAAGTCTTTCCATGTCCCTCTGCATGACAATAGACTTCCTCCCCTCTCCCATTCCACAGGCCCACCCGGGACATCCACCTTTGTCATTAGCTCAGGAGAGGATGCAAGATGAGAATCTCTGCTATTGTGTGGGGAGACTCAGTTTCCCGGGTTTCCCCCATGGACACATGTTCTTCAGCTGGGTCTGATTTTCTCCAGACAAGCTGTCTTGGGAAGGATTTGGCCAGCCCTAAGAAGCTGAAGGGAAATGGCGGAGGGGGGTTCTCTCTCTGCCCCCGACAGCCCCGAGCTGGGTCGGTCCCTCAGACCTGGCCAGGGGCAGCCCATCCCCCGGCGCCCTTCCCCGGGGCATCCAAGGGCAGGCTCGGCGCCAGCCCCACCCCGCTCGCCACTGCCCGACCATCGTCCTCCCTCGGGGGGCCTGGGCGGGACAGGGACCCGGCTGTGGGAGGCCTCCAGATCTCAGGCCTGGCACACCGTTTACCAGGCTGCTTCCTCCTCTGACGGGGGCCCAGCACACGCCCCAGGAGACTTGGCAGCCGCCCCCAGGGCTCTATCCTCTGCAACTCGTCCCCTTGGAAGGGGCCTGGCCCAGGTGCCAGGTTCGGCTGGTCGGCCAGCCTCCTTTGGAGAAAGCAGGCAAGCCGAGCCAGGCTTGCAGTGGCCCTGGCGTGACACCTGCCACCTCAGGCAGAGGGCCTCCCGCGTGCCCTCCATGGCGGGTTTCTCCCCGGAGCCGTGGCCTGGGCACTAGGAAGGCCGGGCCTCCCCGACTCCCGGGAGGAGGGGCTAGCCCAGTTGCGCCCTGGCCCCCAAACCCTCTGGTGCCATCTGCCTGTCTCGGCACTTCTGACTCCACAGAGCCTTTCCTACATCTGGGCTGCCTGCCGTGGCAAAGTGCAGGCGTGGGGTGAGGCCATGCCTTCTCTTTCCAGGAAAAAGTGAGCCCCTGGCCGAAGCAGCAGGCCCAGGCAGAGCCTTGAGCTTGAAGCCCAGTAGGTCTGTGGCCCTCAGGGCCAGAGCAATGCTTTCAAGGCAGGGAAGCGGCCTGCAAGCTGAGTGGGAGTGGGGGAGGGGAGGGAGACAGCTGAAGCCGAGTCCAGAAGGGCGGCGATGGAAGAGCTGCAGCTGGGTCAGAGCCTGGAGGGAGGGCGGGGCCTTCACTGAGGACCCCCCCCCCCCCCCCCCGAGGCCAGCCCTAGGCCCAGGCGGTCGCGCATGCGCCCTTGGCCTGTGCGGTGTGTGGGGGCTTGAACCCAAGCCCGCAGGGCTCCCGGAGCGGCCAGAGAAAGAAGGGCCCATGGAGAGGTAGGCGAGGTGGGCAGGGGGCGCCACCTTACTCTCCTCAGCTCCCTGAGGGAGAGAGAGAGAGACAGAGACAGAGAGAGAGATCCCTGACCTCTGAGTCTCTGCCTCCACCGCTGGCTGGTGCCAACTCACGCGCCATCCCACTTCCAGCCATCACCCCCACGCCTGCCCCGGGGCCAGCCCCACCACAGAGAGGCCGGTTGGTTCCTGCTCACCTCTGTGCCGTCCCTTCCCGACCTGACCCCAGTGCAGGGGATAAGCTTCAGACAAGTCTTTCCATGTCCCTCTGCATGACAATAGACTTCCTCCCCTCTCCCATTCCACAGGCCCACCCGGGACATCCACCTTTGTCATTAGCTCAGGAGAGGATGCAAGATGAGAATCTCTGCTATTGTGTGGGGAGACTCAGTTTCCCGGGTTTCCCCCATGGACACATGTTCTTCAGCTGGGTCTGATTTTCTCCAGACAAGCTGTCTTGGGAAGGATTTGGCCAGCCCTAAGAAGCTGAAGGGAAAGGGCGGAGGGGGGTTCTCTCTCTGCCCCCGACAGCCCCGAGCTGGGTCGGTCCCTCAGACCTGGCCAGGGGCAGCCCATCCCCCGGCGCCCTTCCCCGGGGCATCCAAGGGCAGGCTCGGCGCCAGCCCCACCCCGCTCGCCACTGCCCGACCATCGTCCTCCCTCGGGGGGCCTGGGCGGGACAGGGACCCGGCTGTGGGAGGCCTCCAGATCTCAGGCCTGGCACACCGTTTACCAGGCTGCTTCCTCCTCTGACGGGGGCCCAGCACACGCCCCAGGAGACTTGGCAGCCGCCCCCAGGGCTCTATCCTCTGGAACTCGTCCCCTTGGAAGGGGCCTGGCCCAGGTGCCAGGTTCGGCTGGTCGGCCAGCCTCCTTTGGAGAAAGCAGGCAAGCCGAGCCAGGCTTGCAGTGGCCCTGGCGTGACACCTGCCACCTCAGGCAGAGGGCCTCCCGCGTGCCCTCCATGGCGGGTTTCTCCCCGGAGCCGTGGCCTGGGCACTAGGAAGGCCGGGCCTCCCCGACTCCCGGGAGGAGGGGCTAGCCCAGTTGCGCCCTGGCCCCCAAACCCTCTGGTGCCATCTGCCTGTCTCGGCACTTCTGACTCCACAGAGCCTTTCCTACATCTGGGCTGCCTGCCGTGGCAAAGTGCAGGCGTGGGGTGAGGCCATGCCTTCTGTTTCCAGGAATAAGTGAGCCCCTGGCCGAAGCAGCAGGCCCAGGCAGAGCCTTGAGCTTGAAGCCCAGTAGGTCTGTGGCCCTCAGGGCCAGAGCAATGCTTTCAAGGCAGGGAAGCGGCCTGCAAGCTGAGTGGGAGTGGGGGAGGGGAGGGAGACAGCTGAAGCCGAGTCCAGAAGGGCGGCGATGGAAGAGCTGCAGCTGGGTCAGAGCCTGGAGGGAGGGCGGGGCCTTCACTGAGGACCCCCCCCACCCCGAGGCCAGCCCTAGGCCCCGGCGGTCGCGCATGCGCCCTTGGCCTGTGCGGTGTGTGGGGGCTTGAACCCAAGCCCGCAGGGCTCCCGGAGCGGCCAGAGAAAGAAGGGCCCATGGAGATGTAGGCGAGGTGGGCAGGGGGCGCCACCTTACTCTCCTCAGCTCCCTGAGGGAGAGAGAGAGAGACAGAGACAGAGAGAGAGATCCCTGACCTCTGAGTCTCTGCCTCCACCGCTGGCTGGTGCCAACTCACGCGCCATCCCACTTCCAGCCATCACCCCCACGCCTGCCCCGGGGCCAGCCCCACCACAGAGAGGCCGGTTGGTTCCTGCTCACCTCTGTGCCGTCCCTTCCCGACCTGACCCCAGTGCAGGGGATAAGCTTCAGACAAGTCTTTCCATGTCCCTCTGCATGACAATAGACTTCCTCCCCTCTCCCATTCCACAGGCCCACCCGGGACATCCACCTTTGTCATTAGCTCAGGAGAGGATGCAAGATGAGAATCTCTGCTATTGTGTGGGGAGACTCAGTTTCCCGGGTTTCCCCCATGGACACATGTTCTTCAGCTGGGTCTGATTTTCTCCAGACAAGCTGTCTTGGGAAGGATTTGGCCAGCCCTAAGAAGCTGAAGGGAAAGGGCGGAGGGGGGTTCTCTCTCTGCCCCCGACAGCCCCGAGCTGGGTCGGTCCCTCAGACCTGGCCAGGGGCAGCCCATCCCCCGGCGCCCTTCCCCGGGGCATCCAAGGGCAGGCTCGGCGCCAGCCCCACCCCGCTCGCCACTGCCCGACCATCGTCCTCCCTCGGGGGGCCTGGGCGGGACAGGGACCCGGCTGTGGGAGGCCTCCAGATCTCAGGCCTGGCACACCGTTTACCAGGCTGCTTCCTCCTCTGACGGGGGCCCAGCACACGCCCCAGGAGACTTGGCAGCCGCCCCCAGGGCTCTATCCTCTGGAACTCGTCCCCTTGGAAGGGGCCTGGCCCAGGTGCCAGGTTCGGCTGGTCGGCCAGCCTCCTTTGGAGAAAGCAGGCAAGCCGAGCCAGGCTTGCAGTGGCCCTGGCGTGACACCTGCCACCTCAGGCAGAGGGCCTCCCGCGTGCCCTCCATGGCGGGTTTCTCCCCGGAGCCGTGGCCTGGGCACTAGGAAGGCCGGGCCTCCCCGACTCCCGGGAGGAGGGGCTAGCCCAGTTGCGCCCTGGCCCCCAAACCCTCTGGTGCCATCTGCCTGTCTCGGCACTTCTGACTCCACAGAGCCTTTCCTACATCTGGGCTGCCTGCCGTGGCAAAATGCAGGCGTGGGGTGAGGCCATGCCTTCTCTTTCCAGGAAAAAGTGAGCCCCTGGCCGAAGCAGCAGGCCCAGGCAGAGCCTTGAGCTTGAAGCCCAGTAGGTCTGTGGCCCTCAGGGCCAGAGCAATGCTTTCAAGGCAGGGAAGCGGCCTGCAAGCTGAGTGGGAGTGGGGGAGGGGAGGGAGACAGCTGAAGCCGAGTCCAGAAGGGCGGCGATGGAAGAGCTGCAGCTGGGTCAGAGCCTGGAGGGAGGGCGGGGCCTTCACTGAGGACCCCCCCCCCCTGAGGCCAGCACTAGGCCCAGGCGGTCGCGCATGCTCCCTTGGCCTGTGCGGTGTGTGGGGGCTTGAACCCAAGCCCGCAGGGCTCCCGGAGCGGCCAGAGAAAGAAGGGCCCATGGAGAGGTAGGCGAGGTGGGCAGGGGGAGCCACCTTACTCTCCTCAGCTCCCTGAGGGAGAGAGAGAGAGACAGAGACAGAGAGAGAGATCCCTGACCTCTGAGTCTCTGCCTCCACCGCTGGCTGGTGCCAACTCACGCGCCATCCCACTTCCAGCCATCACCCCCACGCCTGCCCCGGGGCCAGCCCCACCACAGAGAGGCCGGTTGGTTCCTGCTCACCTCTGTGCCGTCCCTTCCCGACCTGACCCCAGTGCAGGGGATAAGCTTCAGACAAGTCTTTCCATGTCCCTCTGCATGACAATAGACTTCCTCCCCTCTCCCATTCCACAGGCCCACCCGGGACATCCACCTTTGTCATTAGCTCAGGAGAGGATGCAAGATGAGAATCTCTGCTATTGTGTGGGGAGACTCAGTTTCCCGGGTTTCCCCCATGGACACATGTTCTTCAGCTGGGTCTGATTTTCTCCAGACAAGCTGTCTTGGGAAGGATTTGGCCAGCCCTAAGAACCTGAAGGGAAAGGGCGGAGGGGGGTTCTCTCTCTGCCCCCGACAGCCCCGAGCTGGGTCGGTCCCTCAGACCTGGCCAGGGGCAGCCCATCCCCCGGCGCCCTTCCCCGGGGCATCCAAGGGCAGGCTCGGCGCCAGCCCCACCCCGCTCGCCACTGCCCGACCATCGTCCTCCCTCGGGGGGCCTGGGCGGGACAGGGACCCGGCTGTGGGAGGCCTCCAGATCTCAGGCCTGGCACACCGTTTACCAGGCTGCTTCCTCCTCTGACGGGGGCCCAGCACACGCCCCAGGAGACTTGGCAGCCGCCCCCAGGGCTCTATCCTCTGGAACTCGTCCCCTTGGAAGGGGCCTGGCCCAGGTGCCAGGTTCGGCTGGTCGGCCAGCCTCCTTTGGAGAAAGCAGGCAAGCCGAGCCAGGCTTGCAGTGGCCCTGGCGTGACACCTGCCACCTCAGGCAGAGGGCCTCCCGCGTGCCCTCCATGGCGGGTTTCTCCCCGGAGCCGTGGCCTGGGCACTAGGAAGGCCGGGCCTCCCCGACTCCCGGGAGGAGGGGCTAGCCCAGTTGCGCCCTGGCCCCCAAACCCTCTGGTGCCATCTGCCTGTCTCGGCACTTCTGACTCCACAGAGCCTTTCCTACATCTGGGCTGCCTGCCGTGGCAAAGTGCAGGCGTGGGGTGAGGCCATGCCTTCTGTTTCCAGGAATAAGTGAGCCCCTGGCCGAAGCAGCAGGCCCAGGCAGAGCCTTGAGCTTGAAGCCCAGTAGGTCTGTGGCCCTCAGGGCCAGAGCAATGCTTTCAAGGCAGGGAAGCGGCCTGCAAGCTGAGTGGGAGTGGGGGAGGGGAGGGAGACAGCTGAAGCCGAGTCCAGAAGGGCGGCGATGGAAGAGCTGCAGCTGGGTCAGAGCCTGGAGGGAGGGCGGGGCCTTCACTGAGGACCCCCCCCACCCCGAGGCCAGCCCTAGGCCCCCGGCGGTCGCGCATGCGCCCTTGGCCTGTGCGGTGTGTGGGGGCTTGAACCCAAGCCCGCAGGGCTCCCGGAGCGGCCAGAGAAAGAAGGGCCCATGGAGATGTAGGCGAGGTGGGCAGGGGGCGCCACCTTACTCTCCTCAGCTCCCTGAGGGAGAGAGAGAGAGACAGAGACAGAGAGAGTGATCCCTGACCTCTGAGTCTCTGCCTCCACCGCTGGCTGGTGCCAACTCACGCGCCATCCCACTTCCAGCCATCACCCCCACGCCTGCCCCGGGGCCAGCCCCACCACAGAGAGGCCGGTTGGTTCCTGCTCACCTCTGTGCCGTCCCTTCCCGACCTGACCCCAGTGCAGGGGATAAGCTTCAGACAAGTCTTTCCATGTCCCTCTGCATGACAATAGACTTCCTCCCCTCTCCCATTCCACAGGCCCACCCGGGACATCCACCTTTGTCATTAGCTCAGGAGAGGATGCAAGATGAGAATCTCTGCTATTGTGTGGGGAGACTCAGTTTCCCGGGTTTCCCCCATGGACACATGTTCTTCAGCTGGGTCTGATTTTCTCCAGACAAGCTGTCTTGGGAAGGATTTGGCCAGCCCTAAGAACCTGAAGGGAAAGGGCGGAGGGGGGTTCTCTCTCTGCCCCCGACAGCCCCGAGCTGGGTCGGTCCCTCAGACCTGGCCAGGGGCAGCCCATCCCCCGGCGCCCTTCCCCGGGGCATCCAAGGGCAGGCTCGGCGCCAGCCCCACCCCGCTCGCCACTGCCCGACCATCGTCCTCCCTCGGGGGGCCTGGGCGGGACAGGGACCCGGCTGTGGGAGGCCTCCAGATCTCAGGCCTGGCACACCGTTTACCAGGCTGCTTCCTCCTCTGACGGGGGCCCAGCACACGCCCCAGGAGACTTGGCAGCCGCCCCCAGGGCTCTATCCTCTGGAACTCGTCCCCTTGGAAGGGGCCTGGCCCAGGTGCCAGGTTCGGCTGGTCGGCCAGCCTCCTTTGGAGAAAGCAGGCAAGCCGAGCCAGGCTTGCAGTGGCCCTGGCGTGACACCTGCCACCTCAGGCAGAGGGCCTCCCGCGTGCCCTCCATGGCGGGTTTCTCCCCGGAGCCGTGGCCTGGGCACTAGGAAGGCCGGGCCTCCCCGACTCCCGGGAGGAGGGGCTAGCCCAGTTGCGCCCTGGCCCCCAAACCCTCTGGTGCCATCTGCCTGTCTCGGCACTTCTGACTCCACAGAGCCTTTCCTACATCTGGGCTGCCTGCCGTGGCAAAATGCAGGCGTGGGGTGAGGCCATGCCTTCTCTTTCCAGGAAAAAGTGAGCCCCTGGCCGAAGCAGCAGGCCCAGGCAGAGCCTTGAGCTTGAAGCCCAGTAGGTCTGTGGCCCTCAGGGCCAGAGCAATGCTTTCAAGGCAGGGAAGCGGCCTGCAAGCTGAGTGGGAGTGGGGGAGGGGAGGGAGACAGCTGAAGCCGAGTCCAGAAGGGCGGCGATGGAAGAGCTGCAGCTGGGTCAGAGCCTGGAGGGAGGGCGGGGCCTTCACTGAGGACCCCCCCCCCCCGAGGCCAGCACTAGGCCCAGGCGGTCGCGCATGCTCCCTTGGCCTGTGCGGTGTGTGGGGGCTTGAACCCAAGCCCGCAGGGCTCCCGGAGCGGCCAGAGAAAGAAGGGCCCATGGAGAGGTAGGCGAGGTGGGCAGGGGGAGCCACCTTACTCTCCTCAGCTCCCTGAGGGAGAGAGAGAGAGACAGAGACAGAGAGAGAGATCCCTGACCTCTGAGTCTCTGCCTCCACCGCTGGCTGGTGCCAACTCACGCGCCATCCCACTTCCAGCCATCACCCCCACGCCTGCCCCGGGGCCAGCCCCACCACAGAGAGGCCGGTTGGTTCCTGCTCACCTCTGTGCCGTCCCTTCCCGACCTGACCCCAGTGCAGGGGATAAGCTTCAGACAAGTCTTTCCATGTCCCTCTGCATGACAATAGACTTCCTCCCCTCTCCCATTCCACAGGCCCACCCGGGACATCCACCTTTGTCATTAGCTCAGGAGAGGATGCAAGATGAGAATCTCTGCTATTGTGTGGGGAGACTCAGTTTCCCGGGTTTCCCCCATGGACACATGTTCTTCAGCTGGGTCTGATTTTCTCCAGACAAGCTGTCTTGGGAAGGATTTGGCCAGCCCTAAGAAGCTGAAGGGAAAGGGCGGAGGGGGGTTCTCTCTCTGCCCCCGACAGCCCCGAGCTGGGTCGGTCCCTCAGACCTGGCCAGGGGCAGCCCATCCCCCGGCGCCCTTCCCCGGGGCATCCAAGGGCAGGCTCGGCGCCAGCCCCACCCCGCTCGCCACTGCCCGACCATCGTCCTCCCTCGGGGGGCCTGGGCGGGACAGGGACCCGGCTGTGGGAGGCCTCCAGATCTCAGGCCTGGCACACCGTTTACCAGGCTGCTTCCTCCTCTGACGGGGGCCCAGCACACGCCCCAGGAGACTTGGCAGCCGCCCCCAGGGCTCTATCCTCTGGAACTCGTCCCCTTGGAAGGGGCCTGGCCCAGGTGCCAGGTTCGGCTGGTCGGCCAGCCTCCTTTGGAGAAAGCAGGCAAGCCGAGCCAGGCTTGCAGTGGCCCTGGCGTGACACCTGCCACCTCAGGCAGAGGGCCTCCCGCGTGCCCTCCATGGCGGGTTTCTCCCCGGAGCCGTGGCCTGGGCACTAGGAAGGCCGGGCCTCCCCGACTCCCGGGAGGAGGGGCTAGCCCAGTTGCGCCCTGGCCCCCAAACCCTCTGGTGCCATCTGCCTGTCTCGGCACTTCTGACTCCACAGAGCCTTTCCTACATCTGGGCTGCCTGCCGTGGCAAAATGCAGGCGTGGGGTGAGGCCATGCCTTCTCTTTCCAGGAAAAAGTGAGCCCCTGGCCGAAGCAGCAGGCCCAGGCAGAGCCTTGAGCTTGAAGCCCAGTAGGTCTGTGGCCCTCAGGGCCAGAGCAATGCTTTCAAGGCAGGGAAGCGGCCTGCAAGCTGAGTGGGAGTGGGGGAGGGGAGGGAGACAGCTGAAGCCGAGTCCAGAAGGGCGGCGATGGAAGAGCTGCAGCTGGGTCAGAGCCTGGAGGGAGGGCGGGGCCTTCACTGAGGACCCCCCCCCCCTGAGGCCAGCACTAGGCCCAGGCGGTCGCGCATGCTCCCTTGGCCTGTGCGGTGTGTGGGGGCTTGAACCCAAGCCCGCAGGGCTCCCGGAGCGGCCAGAGAAAGAAGGGCCCATGGAGAGGTAGGCGAGGTGGGCAGGGGGAGCCACCTTACTCTCCTCAGCTCCCTGAGGGAGAGAGAGAGAGACAGAGACAGAGAGAGAGATCCCTGACCTCTGAGTCTCTGCCTCCACCGCTGGCTGGTGCCAACTCACGCGCCATCCCACTTCCAGCCATCACCCCCACGCCTGCCCCGGGGCCAGCCCCACCACAGAGAGGCCGGTTGGTTCCTGCTCACCTCTGTGCCGTCCCTTCCCGACCTGACCCCAGTGCAGGGGATAAGCTTCAGACAAGTCTTTCCATGTCCCTCTGCATGACAATAGACTTCCTCCCCTCTCCCATTCCACAGGCCCACCCGGGACATCCACCTTTGTCATTAGCTCAGGAGAGGATGCAAGATGAGAATCTCTGCTATTGTGTGGGGAGACTCAGTTTCCCGGGTTTCCCCCATGGACACATGTTCTTCAGCTGGGTCTGATTTTCTCCAGACAAGCTGTCTTGGGAAGGATTTGGCCAGCCCTAAGAAGCTGAAGGGAAAGGGCGGAGGGGGGTTCTCTCTCTGCCCCCGACAGCCCCGAGCTGGGTCGGTCCCTCAGACCTGGCCAGGGGCAGCCCATCCCCCGGCGCCCTTCCCCGGGGCATCCAAGGGCAGGCTCGGCGCCAGCCCCACCCCGCTCGCCACTGCCCGACCATCGTCCTCCCTCGGGGGGCCTGGGCGGGACAGGGACCCGGCTGTGGGAGGCCTCCAGATCTCAGGCCTGGCACACCGTTTACCAGGCTGCTTCCTCCTCTGACGGGGGCCCAGCACACGCCCCAGGAGACTTGGCAGCCGCCCCCAGGGCTCTATCCTCTGGAACTCGTCCCCTTGGAAGGGGCCTGGCCCAGGTGCCAGGTTCGGCTGGTCGGCCAGCCTCCTTTGGAGAAAGCAGGCAAGCCGAGCCAGGCTTGCAGTGGCCCTGGCGTGACACCTGCCACCTCAGGCAGAGGGCCTCCCGCGTGCCCTCCATGGCGGGTTTCTCCCCGGAGCCGTGGCCTGGGCACTAGGAAGGCCGGGCCTCCCCGACTCCCGGGAGGAGGGGCTAGCCCAGTTGCGCCCTGGCCCCCAAACCCTCTGGTGCCATCTGCCTGTCTCGGCACTTCTGACTCCACAGAGCCTTTCCTACATCTGGGCTGCCTGCCGTGGCAAAGTGCAGGCGTGGGGTGAGGCCATGCCTTCTCTTTCCAGGAATAAGTGAGCCCCTGGCCGAAGCAGCAGGCCCAGGCAGAGCCTTGAGCTTGAAGCCCAGTAGGTCTGTGGCCCTCAGGGCCAGAGCAATGCTTTCAAGGCAGGGAAGCGGCCTGCAAGCTGAGTGGGAGTGGGGGAGGGGAGGGAGACAGCTGAAGCCGAGTCCAGAAGGGCGGCGATGGAAGAGCTGCAGCTGGGTCAGAGCCTGGAGGGAGGGCGGGGCCTTCACTGAGGACCCCCCCCACCCCGAGGCCAGCCCTAGGCCCCGGCGGTCGCGCATGCGCCCTTGGCCTGTGCGGTGTGTGGGGGCTTGAACCCAAGCCCGCAGGGCTCCCGGAGCGGCCAGAGAAAGAAGGGCCCATGGAGATGTAGGCGAGGTGGGCAGGGGGCGCCACCTTACTCTCCTCAGCTCCCTGAGGGAGAGAGAGAGAGACAGAGACAGAGAGAGAGATCCCTGACCTCTGAGTCTCTGCCTCCACCGCTGGCTGGTGCCAACTCACGCGCCATCCCACTTCCAGCCATCACCCCCACGCCTGCCCCGGGGCCAGCCCCACCACAGAGAGGCCGGTTGGTTCCTGCTCACCTCTGTGCCGTCCCTTCCCGACCTGACCCCAGTGCAGGGGATAAGCTTCAGACAAGTCTTTCCATGTCCCTCTGCATGACAATAGACTTCCTCCCCTCTCCCATTCCACAGGCCCACCCGGGACATCCACCTTTGTCATTAGCTCAGGAGAGGATGCAAGATGAGAATCTCTGCTATTGTGTGGGGAGACTCAGTTTCCCGGGTTTCCCCCATGGACACATGTTCTTCAGCTGGGTCTGATTTTCTCCAGACAAGCTGTCTTGGGAAGGATTTGGCCAGCCCTAAGAAGCTGAAGGGAAAGGGCGGAGGGGGGTTCTCTCTCTGCCCCCGACAGCCCCGAGCTGGGTCGGTCCCTCAGACCTGGCCAGGGGCAGCCCATCCCCGGCGCCCTTCCCCGGGGCATCCAAGGGCAGGCTCGGCGCCAGCCCCACCCCGCTCGCCACTGCCCGACCATCGTCCTCCCTCGGGGGGCCTGGGCGGGACAGGGACCCGGCTGTGGGAGGCCTCCAGATCTCAGGCCTGGCACACCGTTTACCAGGCTGCTTCCTCCTCTGACGGGGGCCCAGCACACGCCCCAGGAGACTTGGCAGCCGCCCCCAGGGCTCTATCCTCTGGAACTCGTCCCCTTGGAAGGGGCCTGGCCCAGGTGCCAGGTTCGGCTGGTCGGCCAGCCTCCTTTGGAGAAAGCAGGCAAGCCGAGCCAGGCTTGCAGTGGCCCTGGCGTGACACCTGCCACCTCAGGCAGAGGGCCTCCCGCGTGCCCTCCATGGCGGGTTTCTCCCCGGAGCCGTGGCCTGGGCACTAGGAAGGCCGGGCCTCCCCGACTCCCGGGAGGAGGGGCTAGCCCAGTTGCGCCCTGGCCCCCAAACCCTCTGGTGCCATCTGCCTGTCTCGGCACTTCTGACTCCACAGAGCCTTTCCTACATCTGGGCTGCCTGCCGTGGCAAAGTGCAGGCGTGGGGTGAGGCCATGCCTTCTCTTTCCAGGAATAAGTGAGCCCCTGGCCGAAGCAGCAGGCCCAGGCAGAGCCTTGAGCTTGAAGCCCAGTAGGTCTGTGGCCCTCAGGGCCAGAGCAATGCTTTCAAGGCAGGGAAGCGGCCTGCAAGCTGAGTGGGAGTGGGGGAGGGGAGGGAGACAGCTGAAGCCGAGTCCAGAAGGGCGGCGATGGAAGAGCTGCAGCTGGGTCAGAGCCTGGAGGGAGGGCGGGGCCTTCACTGAGGACCCCCCCCACCCCGAGGCCAGCCCTAGGCCCCGGCGGTCGCGCATGCGCCCTTGGCCTGTGCGGTGTGTGGGGGCTTGAACCCAAGCCCGCAGGGCTCCCGGAGCGGCCAGAGAAAGAAGGGCCCATGGAGATGTAGGCGAGGTGGGCAGGGGGCGCCACCTTACTCTCCTCAGCTCCCTGAGGGAGAGAGAGAGAGACAGAGACAGAGAGAGAGATCCCTGACCTCTGAGTCTCTGCCTCCACCGCTGGCTGGTGCCAACTCACGCGCCATCCCACTTCCAGCCATCACCCCCACGCCTGCCCCGGGGCCAGCCCCACCACAGAGAGGCCGGTTGGTTCCTGCTCACCTCTGTGCCGTCCCTTCCCGACCTGACCCCAGTGCAGGGGATAAGCTTCAGACAAGTCTTTCCATGTCCCTCTGCATGACAATAGACTTCCTCCCCTCTCCCATTCCACAGGCCCACCCGGGACATCCACCTTTGTCATTAGCTCAGGAGAGGATGCAAGATGAGAATCTCTGCTATTGTGTGGGGAGACTCAGTTTCCCGGGTTTCCCCCATGGACACATGTTCTTCAGCTGGGTCTGATTTTCTCCAGACAAGCTGTCTTGGGAAGGATTTGGCCAGCCCTAAGAAGCTGAAGGGAAAGGGCGGAGGGGGGTTCTCTCTCTGCCCCCGACAGCCCCGAGCTGGGTCGGTCCCTCAGACCTGGCCAGGGGCAGCCCATCCCCCGGCGCCCTTCCCCGGGGCATCCAAGGGCAGGCTCGGCGCCAGCCCCACCCCGCTCGCCACTGCCCGACCATCGTCCTCCCTCGGGGGGCCTGGGCGGGACAGGGACCCGGCTGTGGGAGGCCTCCAGATCTCAGGCCTGGCACACCGTTTACCAGGCTGCTTCCTCCTCTGACGGGGGCCCAGCACACGCCCCAGGAGACTTGGCAGCCGCCCCCAGGGCTCTATCCTCTGCAACTCGTCCCCTTGGAAGGGGCCTGGCCCAGGTGCCATGTTCGGCTGGTCGGCCAGCCTCCTTTGGAGAAAGCAGGCAAGCCGAGCCAGGCTTGCAGTGGCCCTGGCGTGACACCTGCCACCTCAGGCAGAGGGCCTCCCGCGTGCCCTCCATGGCGGGTTTCTCCCCGGAGCCGTGGCCTGGGCACTAGGAAGGCCGGGCCTCCCCGACTCCCGGGAGGAGGGGCTAGCCCAGTTGCGCCCTGGCCCCCAAACCCTCTGGTGCCATCTGCCTGTCTCGGCACTTCTGACTCCACAGAGCCTTTCCTACATCTGGGCTGCCTGCCGTGGCAAAATGCAGGCGTGGGGTGAGGCCATGCCTTCTCTTTCCAGGAAAAAGTGAGCCCCTGGCCGAAGCAGCAGGCCCAGGCAGAGCCTTGAGCTTGAAGCCCAGTAGGTCTGTGGCCCTCAGGGCCAGAGCAATGCTTTCAAGGCAGGGAAGCGGCCTGCAAGCTGAGTGGGAGTGGGGGAGGGGAGGGAGACAGCTGAAGCCGAGTCCAGAAGGGCGGCGATGGAAGAGCTGCAGCTGGGTCAGAGCCTGGAGGGAGGGCGGGGCCTTCACTGAGGACCCCCCCCCCCTGAGGCCAGCACTAGGCCCAGGCGGTCGCGCATGCTCCCTTGGCCTGTGCGGTGTGTGGGGGCTTGAACCCAAGCCCGCAGGGCTCCCGGAGCGGCCAGAGAAAGAAGGGCCCATGGAGAGGTAGGCGAGGTGGGCAGGGGGAGCCACCTTACTCTCCTCAGCTCCCTGAGGGAGAGAGAGAGAGACAGAGACAGAGAGAGAGATCCCTGACCTCTGAGTCTCTGCCTCCACCGCTGGCTGGTGCCAACTCACGCGCCATCCCACTTCCAGCCATCACCCCCACGCCTGCCCCGGGGCCAGCCCCACCACAGAGAGGCCGGTTGGTTCCTGCTCACCTCTGTGCCGTCCCTTCCCGACCTGACCCCAGTGCAGGGGATAAGCTTTAGACAAGTCTTTCCATGTCCCTCTGCATGACAATAGACTTCCTCCCCTCTCCCATTCCACAGGCCCACCCGGGACATCCACCTTTGTCATTAGCTCAGGAGAGGATGCAAGATGAGAATCTCTGCTATTGTGTGGGGAGACTCAGTTTCCCGGGTTTCCCCCATGGACACATGTTCTTCAGCTGGGTCTGATTTTCTCCAGACAAGCTGTCTTGGGAAGGATTTGGCCAGCCCTAAGAACCTGAAGGGAAAGGGCGGAGGGGGGTTCTCTCTCTGCCCCCGACAGCCCCGAGCTGGGTCGGTCCCTCAGACCTGGCCAGGGGCAGCCCATCCCCCGGCGCCCTTCCCCGGGGCATCCAAGGGCAGGCTCGGCGCCAGCCCCACCCCGCTCGCCACTGCCCGACCATCGTCCTCCCTCGGGGGGCCTGGGCGGGACAGGGACCCGGCTGTGGGAGGCCTCCAGATCTCAGGCCTGGCACACCGTTTACCAGGCTGCTTCCTCCTCTGACGGGGGCCCAGCACACGCCCCAGGAGACTTGGCAGCCGCCCCCAGGGCTCTATCCTCTGGAACTCGTCCCCTTGGAAGGGGCCTGGCCCAGGTGCCAGGTTCGGCTGGTCGGCCAGCCTCCTTTGGAGAAAGCAGGCAAGCCGAGCCAGGCTTGCAGTGGCCCTGGCGTGACACCTGCCACCTCAGGCAGAGGGCCTCCCGCGTGCCCTCCATGGCGGGTTTCTCCCCGGAGCCGTGGCCTGGGCACTAGGAAGGCCGGGCCTCCCCGACTCCCGGGAGGAGGGGCTAGCCCAGTTGCGCCCTGGCCCCCAAACCCTCTGGTGCCATCTGCCTGTCTCGGCACTTCTGACTCCACAGAGCCTTTCCTACATCTGGGCTGCCTGCCGTGGCAAAGTGCAGGCGTGGGGTGAGGCCATGCCTTCTGTTTCCAGGAATAAGTGAGCCCCTGGCCGAAGCAGCAGGCCCAGGCAGAGCCTTGAGCTTGAAGCCCAGTAGGTCTGTGGCCCTCAGGGCCAGAGCAATGCTTTCAAGGCAGGGAAGCGGCCTGCAAGCTGAGTGGGAGTGGGGGAGGGGAGGGAGACAGCTGAAGCCGAGTCCAGAAGGGCGGCGATGGAAGAGCTGCAGCTGGGTCAGAGCCTGGAGGGAGGGCGGGGCCTTCACTGAGGACCCCCCCCACCCCGAGGCCAGCCCTAGGCCCCGGCGGTCGCGCATGCGCCCTTGGCCTGTGCGGTGTGTGGGGGCTTGAACCCAAGCCCGCAGGGCTCCCGGAGCGGCCAGAGAAAGAAGGGCCCATGGAGATGTAGGCGAGGTGGGCAGGGGGCGCCACCTTACTCTCCTCAGCTCCCTGAGGGAGAGAGAGAGAGACAGAGACAGAGAGAGTGATCCCTGACCTCTGAGTCTCTGCCTCCACCGCTGGCTGGTGCCAACTCACGCGCCATCCCACTTCCAGCCATCACCCCCACGCCTGCCCCGGGGCCAGCCCCACCACAGAGAGGCCGGTTGGTTCCTGCTCACCTCTGTGCCGTCCCTTCCCGACCTGACCCCAGTGCAGGGGATAAGCTTCAGACAAGTCTTTCCATGTCCCTCTGCATGACAATAGACTTCCTCCCCTCTCCCATTCCACAGGCCCACCCGGGACATCCACCTTTGTCATTAGCTCAGGAGAGGATGCAAGATGAGAATCTCTGCTATTGTGTGGGGAGACTCAGTTTCCCGGGTTTCCCCCATGGACACATGTTCTTCAGCTGGGTCTGATTTTCTCCAGACAAGCTGTCTTGGGAAGGATTTGGCCAGCCCTAAGAAGCTGAAGGGAAAGGGCGGAGGGGGGTTCTCTCTCTGCCCCCGACAGCCCCGAGCTGGGTCGGTCCCTCAGACCTGGCCAGGGGCAGCCCATCCCCCGGCGCCCTTCCCCGGGGCATCCAAGGGCAGGCTCGGCGCCAGCCCCACCCCGCTCGCCACTGCCCGACCATCGTCCTCCCTCGGGGGGCCTGGGCGGGACAGGGACCCGGCTGTGGGAGGCCTCCAGATCTCAGGCCTGGCACACCGTTTACCAGGCTGCTTCCTCCTCTGACGGGGGCCCAGCACACGCCCCAGGAGACTTGGCAGCCGCCCCCAGGGCTCTATCCTCTGGAACTCGTCCCCTTGGAAGGGGCCTGGCCCAGGTGCCAGGTTCGGCTGGTCGGCCAGCCTCCTTTGGAGAAAGCAGGCAAGCCGAGCCAGGCTTGCAGTGGCCCTGGCGTGACACCTGCCACCTCAGGCAGAGGGCCTCCCGCGTGCCCTCCATGGCGGGTTTCTCCCCGGAGCCGTGGCCTGGGCACTAGGAAGGCCGGGCCTCCCCGACTCCCGGGAGGAGGGGCTAGCCCAGTTGCGCCCTGGCCCCCAAACCCTCTGGTGCCATCTGCCTGTCTCGGCACTTCTGACTCCACAGAGCCTTTCCTACATCTGGGCTGCCTGCCGTGGCAAAATGCAGGCGTGGGGTGAGGCCATGCCTTCTCTTTCCAGGAAAAAGTGAGCCCCTGGCCGAAGCAGCAGGCCCAGGCAGAGCCTTGAGCTTGAAGCCCAGTAGGTCTGTGGCCCTCAGGGCCAGAGCAATGCTTTCAAGGCAGGGAAGCGGCCTGCAAGCTGAGTGGGAGTGGGGGAGGGGAGGGAGACAGCTGAAGCCGAGTCCAGAAGGGCGGCGATGGAAGAGCTGCAGCTGGGTCAGAGCCTGGAGGGAGGGCGGGGCCTTCACTGAGGACCCCCCCCCCTGAGGCCAGCACTAGGCCCAGGCGGTCGCGCATGCTCCCTTGGCCTGTGCGGTGTGTGGGGGCTTGAACCCAAGCCCGCAGGGCTCCGGGAGCGGCCAGAGAAAGAAGGGCCCATGGAGAGGTAGGCGAGGTGGGCAGGGGGAGCCACCTTACTCTCCTCAGCTCCCTGAGGGAGAGAGAGAGAGACAGAGACAGAGAGAGAGATCCCTGACCTCTGAGTCTCTGCCTCCACCGCTGGCTGGTGCCAACTCACGCGCCATCCCACTTCCAGCCATCACCCCCACGCCTGCCCCGGGGCCAGGCCCACCACAGAGAGGCCGGTTGGTTCCTGCTCACCTCTGTGCCGTCCCTTCCCGACCTGACCCCAGTGCAGGGGATAAGCTTCAGACAAGTCTTTCCATGTCCCTCTGCATGACAATAGACTTCCTCCCCTCTCCCATTCCACAGGCCCACCCGGGACATCCACCTTTGTCATTAGCTCAGGAGAGGATGCAAGATGAGAATCTCTGCTATTGTGTGGGGAGACTCAGTTTCCCGGGTTTCCCCCATGGACACATGTTCTTCAGCTGGGTCTGATTTTCTCCAGACAAGCTGTCTTGGGAAGGATTTGGCCAGCCCTAAGAACCTGAAGGGAAAGGGCGGAGGGGGGTTCTCTCTCTGCCCCCGACAGCCCCGAGCTGGGTCGGTCCCTCAGACCTGGCCAGGGGCAGCCCATCCCCCGGCGCCCTTCCCCGGGGCATCCAAGGGCAGGCTCGGCGCCAGCCCCACCCCGCTCGCCACTGCCCGACCATCGTCCTCCCTCGGGGGGCCTGGGCGGGACAGGGACCCGGCTGTGGGAGGCCTCCAGATCTCAGGCCTGGCACACCGTTTACCAGGCTGCTTCCTCCTCTGACGGGGGCCCAGCACACGCCCCAGGAGACTTGGCAGCCGCCCCCAGGGCTCTATCCTCTGCAACTCGTCCCCTTGGAAGGGGCCTGGCCCAGGTGCCATGTTCGGCTGGTCGGCCAGCCTCCTTTGGAGAAAGCAGGCAAGCCGAGCCAGGCTTGCAGTGGCCCTGGCGTGACACCTGCCACCTCAGGCAGAGGGCCTCCCGCGTGCCCTCCATGGCGGGTTTCTCCCCGGAGCCGTGGCCTGGGCACTAGGAAGGCCGGGCCTCCCCGACTCCCGGGAGGAGGGGCTAGCCCAGTTGCGCCCTGGCCCCCAAACCCTCTGGTGCCATCTGCCTGTCTCGGCACTTCTGACTCCACAGAGCCTTTCCTACATCTGGGCTGCCTGCCGTGGCAAAATGCAGGCGTGGGGTGAGGCCATGCCTTCTCTTTCCAGGAAAAAGTGAGCCCCTGGCCGAAGCAGCAGGCCCAGGCAGAGCCTTGAGCTTGAAGCCCAGTAGGTCTGTGGCCCTCAGGGCCAGAGCAATGCTTTCAAGGCAGGGAAGCGGCCTGCAAGCTGAGTGGGAGTGGGGGAGGGGAGGGAGACAGCTGAAGCCGAGTCCAGAAGGGCGGAGATGGAAGAGCTGCAGCTGGGTCAGAGCCTGGAGGGAGGGCGGGGGCCTTCACTGAGGACCCCCCACCCCTAGGGCTGGCTGAAGAGGCCAGCCCTAGGCCCCCGGCGGTCGCGCATGCGCCCTTGGCCTGTGCGGTGTTTGGGGGCTTGAACCCAAGCCCGCAGGGCTCCCGGAGCGGCCAGAGGAAGAAGGGCCCATGGAGAGGTAGTCGAGGTGGGCAGGGGGCGCCACCTTACTCTCCTCAGCTCCCTGAGGGAGAGAGAGAGAGACAGAGACAGAGAGAGAGATCCCTGACCTCTGAGTCTCTGCCTCCACCGCTGGCTGGTGCCAACTCACGCGCCATCCCACTTCCAGCCATCACCCCCACGCCTGCCCCGGGGCCAGCCCCACCACAGAGAGGCCGGTTGGTTCCTGCTCACCTCTGTGCCGTCCCTTCCCGACCTGACCCCAGTGCAGGGGATAAGCTTCAGACAAGTCTTTCCATGTCCCTCTGCATGACAATAGACTTCCTCCCCTCTCCCATTCCACAGGCCCACCCGGGACATCCACCTTTGTCATTAGCTCAGGAGAGGATGCAAGATGAGAATCTCTGCTATTGTGTGGGGAGACTCAGTTTCCCGGGTTTCCCCCATGGACACATGTTCTTCAGCTGGGTCTGATTTTCTCCAGACAAGCTGTCTTGGGAAGGATTTGGCCAGCCCTAAGAACCTGAAGGGAAAGGGCGGAGGGGGGTTCTCTCTCTGCCCCCGACAGCCCCGAGCTGGGTCGGTCCCTCAGACCTGGCCAGGGGCAGCCCATCCCCCGGCGCCCTTCCCCGGGGCATCCAAGGGCAGGCTCGGCGCCAGCCCCACCCCGCTCGCCACTGCCCGACCATCGTCCTCCCTCGGGGGGCCTGGGCGGGACAGGGACCCGGCTGTGGGAGGCCTCCAGATCTCAGGCCTGGCACACCGTTTACCAGGCTGCTTCCTCCTCTGACGGGGGCCCAGCACACGCCCCAGGAGACTTGGCAGCCGCCCCCAGGGCTCTATCCTCTGGAACTCGTCCCCTTGGAAGGGGCCTGGCCCAGGTGCCAGGTTCGGCTGGTCGGCCAGCCTCCTTTGGAGAAAGCAGGCAAGCCGAGCCAGGCTTGCAGTGGCCCTGGCGTGACACCTGCCACCTCAGGCAGAGGGCCTCCCGCGTGCCCTCCATGGCGGGTTTCTCCCCGGAGCCGTGGCCTGGGCACTAGGAAGGCCGGGCCTCCCCGACTCCCGGGAGGAGGGGCTAGCCCAGTTGCGCCCTGGCCCCCAAACCCTCTGGTGCCATCTGCCTGTCTCGGCACTTCTGACTCCACAGAGCCTTTCCTACATCTGGGCTGCCTGCCGTGGCAAAGTGCAGGCGTGGGGTGAGGCCATGCCTTCTCTTTCTAGGAAAAAGTGAGCCCCTGGCCGAAGCAGCAGGCCCAGGCAGAGCCTTGAGCTTGAAGCCCAGTAGGTCTGTGGCCCTCAGGGCCAGAGCAATGCTTTCAAGGCAGGGAAGCGGCCTGCAAGCTGAGTGGGAGTGGGGGAGGGGAGGGAGACAGCTGAAGCCGAGTCCAGAAGGGCGGCGATGGAAGAGCTGCAGCTGGGTCAGAGCCTGGAGGGAGGGCGGGGCCTTCACTGAGGACCCCCCCCCCCCAGGCCAGCCCTAGGCCCCGGCGGTCGCGCATGCGCCCTTGGCCTGTGCGGTGTGTGGGGGCTTGAACCCAAGCCCGCAGGGCTCCCGGAGCGGCCAGAGAAAGAAGGGCCCATGGAGAGGTAGGCGAGGTGGGCAGGGGGCGCCACCTTACTCTCCTCAGCTCCCTGAGGGAGAGAGAGAGAGACAGAGACAGAGAGATCCCTGACCTCTGAGTCTCTGCCTCCACCGCTGGCTGGTGCCAACTCACGCGCCATCCCACTTCCAGCCATCACCCCCACGCCTGCCCCGGGGCCAGCCCCACCACAGAGAGGCCGGTTGGTTCCTGCTCACCTCTGTGCCGTCCCTTCCCGACCTGACCCCAGTGCAGGGGATAAGCTTCAGACAAGTCTTTCCATGTCCCTCTGCATGACAATAGACTTCCTCCCCTCTCCCATTCCACAGGCCCACCCGGGACATCCACCTTTGTCATTAGCTCAGGAGAGGATGCAAGATGAGAATCTCTGCTATTGTGTGGGGAGACTCAGTTTCCCGGGTTTCCCCCATGGACACATGTTCTTCAGCTGGGTCTGATTTTCTCCAGACAAGCTGTCTTGGGAAGGATTTGGCCAGCCCTAAGAACCTGAAGGGAAAGGGCGGAGGGGGGTTCTCTCTCTGCCCCCGACAGCCCCGAGCTGGGTCGGTCCCTCAGACCTGGCCAGGGGCAGCCCATCCCCCGGCGCCCTTCCCCGGGGCATCCAAGGGCAGGCTCGGCGCCAGCCCCACCCCGCTCGCCACTGCCCGACCATCGTCCTCCCTCGGGGGGCCTGGGCGGGACAGGGACCCGGCTGTGGGAGGCCTCCAGATCTCAGGCCTGGCACACCGTTTACCAGGCTGCTTCCTCCTCTGACGGGGGCCCAGCACACGCCCCAGGAGACTTGGCAGCCGCCCCCAGGGCTCTATCCTCTGGAACTCGTCCCCTTGGAAGGGGCCTGGCCCAGGTGCCAGGTTCGGCTGGTCGGCCAGCCTCCTTTGGAGAAAGCAGGCAAGCCGAGCCAGGCTTGCAGTGGCCCTGGCGTGACACCTGCCACCTCAGGCAGAGGGCCTCCCGCGTGCCCTCCATGGCGGGTTTCTCCCCGGAGCCGTGGCCTGGGCACTAGGAAGGCCGGGCCTCCCCGACTCCCGGGAGGAGGGGCTAGCCCAGTTGCGCCCTGGCCCCCAAACCCTCTGGTGCCATCTGCCTGTCTCGGCACTTCTGACTCCACAGAGCCTTTCCTACATCTGGGCTGCCTGCCGTGGCAAAGTGCAGGCGTGGGGTGAGGCCATGCCTTCTCTTTCTAGGAAAAAGTGAGCCCCTGGCCGAAGCAGCAGGCCCAGGCAGAGCCTTGAGCTTGAAGCCCAGTAGGTCTGTGGCCCTCAGGGCCAGAGCAATGCTTTCAAGGCAGGGAAGCGGCCTGCAAGCTGAGTGGGAGTGGGGGAGGGGAGGGAGACAGCTGAAGCCGAGTCCAGAAGGGCGGCGATGGAAGAGCTGCAGCTGGGTCAGAGCCTGGAGGGAGGGCGGGGCCTTCACTGAGGACCCCCCCCCCCCCCGAGGCCAGCCCTAGGCCCAGGCGGTCGCGCATGCGCCCTTGGCCTGTGCGGTGTGTGGGGGCTTGAACCCAAGCCCGCAGGGCTCCCGGAGCGGCCAGAGAAAGAAGGGCCCATGGAGAGGTAGGCGAGGTGGGCAGGGGGCGCCACCTTACTCTCCTCAGCTCCCTGAGGGAGAGAGAGAGAGACAGAGACAGAGAGATCCCTGACCTCTGAGTCTCTGCCTCCACCGCTGGCTGGTGCCAACTCACGCGCCATCCCACTTCCAGCCATCACCCCCACGCCTGCCCCGGGGCCAGCCCCACCACAGAGAGGCCGGTTGGTTCCTGCTCACCTCTGTGCCGTCCCTTCCCGACCTGACCCCAGTGCAGGGGATAAGCTTCAGACAAGTCTTTCCATGTCCCTCTGCATGACAATAGACTTCCTCCCCTCTCCCATTCCACAGGCCCACCCGGGACATCCACCTTTGTCATTAGCTCAGGAGAGGATGCAAGATGAGAATCTCTGCTATTGTGTGGGGAGACTCAGTTTCCCGGGTTTCCCCCATGGACACATGTTCTTCAGCTGGGTCTGATTTTCTCCAGACAAGCTGTCTTGGGAAGGATTTGGCCAGCCCTAAGAACCTGAAGGGAAAGGGCGGAGGGGGGTTCTCTCTCTGCCCCCGACAGCCCCGAGCTGGGTCGGTCCCTCAGACCTGGCCAGGGGCAGCCCATCCCCCGGCGCCCTTCCCCGGGGCATCCAAGGGCAGGCTCGGCGCCAGCCCCACCCCGCTCGCCACTGCCCGACCATCGTCCTCCCTCAGGGGGCCTGGGCGGGACAGGGACCCGGCTGTGGGAGGCCTCCAGATCTCAGGCCTGGCACACCGTTTACCAGGCTGCTTCCTCCTCTGACGGGGGCCCAGCACACGCCCCAGGAGAATTGGCAGCCGCCCCCAGGGCTCTATCCTCTGGAACTCGTCCCCTTGGAAGGGGCCTGGCCCAGGTGCCAGGTTCGGCTGGTCGGCCAGCCTCCTTTGGAGAAAGCAGGCAAGCCGAGCCAGGCTTGCAGTGGCCCTGGCGTGACACCTGCCACCTCAGGCAGAGGGCCTCCCGCGTGCCCTCCATGGCGGGTTTCTCCCCGGAGCCGTGGCCTGGGCACTAGGAAGGCCGGGCCTCCCCGACTCCCGGGAGGAGGGGCTAGCCCAGTTGCGCCCTGGCCCCCAAACCCTCTGGTGCCATCTGCCTGTCTCGGCACTTCTGACTCCACAGAGCCTTTCCTACATCTGGGCTGCCTGCCGTGGCAAAGTGCAGGCGTGGGGTGAGGCCATGCCTTCTCTTTCTAGGAAAAAGTGAGCCCCTGGCCGAAGCAGCAGGCCCAGGCAGAGCCTTGAGCTTGAAGCCCAGTAGGTCTGTGGCCCTCAGGGCCAGAGCAATGCTTTCAAGGCAGGGAAGCGGCCTGCAAGCTGAGTGGGAGTGGGGGAGGGGAGGGAGACAGCTGAAGCCGAGTCCAGAAGGGCGGCGATGGAAGAGCTGCAGCTGGGTCAGAGCCTGGAGGGAGGGCGTGGCCTTCACTGAGGACCCCCCCCCCCTGAGGCCAGCCCTAGGCCCCGGCGGTCGCGCATGCGCCCTTGGCCTGTGCGGTGTGTGGGGACTTGAACCAAAGCCCGCAGGGCTCCCGGAGCGGCCAGAGAAAGAAGGGCCCATGGAGAGGTAGGCGAGGTGGGCAGGGGGCGCCACCTTACTCTCCTCAGCTCCCTGAGGGAGAGAGAGAGAGACAGAGACAGAGAGATCCCTGACCTCTGAGTCTCTGCCTCCACCGCTGGCTGGTGCCAACTCACGCGCCATCCCACTTCCAGCCATCACCCCCACGCCTGCCCCGGGGCCAGCCCCACCACAGAGAGGCCGGTTGGTTCCTGCTCACCTCTGTGCCGTCCCTTCCGGACCTGACCCCAGTGCAGGGGATAAGCTTCAGACAAGTCTTTCCATGTCCCTCTGCATGACAATAGACTTCCTCCCCTCTCCCATTCCACAGGCCCACCCGGGACATCCACCTTTGTCATTAGCTCAGGAGAGGATGCAAGATGAGAATCTCTGCTATTGTGTGGGGAGACTCAGTTTCCCGGGTTTCCCCCATGGACACATGTTCTTCAGCTGGGTCTGATTTTCTCCAGACAAGCTGTCTTGGGAAGGATTTGGCCAGCCCTAAGAACCTGAAGGGAAAGGGCGGAGGGGGGTTCTCTCTCTGCCCCCGACAGCCCCGAGCTGGGTCGGTCCCTCAGACCTGGCCAGGGGCAGCCCATCCTCCGGCGCCCTTCCCCGGGGCATCCAAGGGCAGGCTCGGCGCCAGCCCCACCCCGCTCGCCACTGCCCGACCATCGTCCTCCCTCGGGGGGCCTGGGCGGGACAGGGACCCGGCTGTGGGAGGCCTCCAGATCTCAGGCCTGGCACACCGTTTACCAGGCTGCTTCCTCCTCTGACGGGGGCCCAGCACACGCCCCAGGAGACTTGGCAGCCGCCCCCAGGGCTCTATCCTCTGGAACTCGTCCCCTTGGAAGGGGCCTGGCCCAGGTGCCAGGTTCGGCTGGTCGGCCAGCCTCCTTTGGAGAAAGCAGGCAAGCCGAGCCAGGCTTGCAGTGGCCCTGGCGTGACACCTGCCACCTCAGGCAGAGGGCCTCCCGCGTGCCCTCCATGGCGGGTTTCTCCCCGGAGCCGTGGCCTGGGCACTAGGAAGGCCGGGCCTCCCCGACTCCCGGGAGGAGGGGCTAGCCCAGTTGCGCCCTGGCCCCCAAACCCTCTGGTGCCATCTGCCTGTCTCGGCACTTCTGACTCCACAGAGCCTTTCCTACATCTGGGCTGCCTGCCGTGGCAAAGTGCAGGCGTGGGGTGAGGCCATGCCTTCTCTTTCCAGGAAAAAGTGAGCCCCTGGCCGAAGCAGCAGGCCCAGGCAGAGCCTTGAGCTTGAAGCCCAGTAGGTCTGTGGCCCTCAGGGCCAGAGCAATGCTTTCAAGGCAGGGAAGCGGCCTGCAAGCTGAGTGGGAGTGGGGGAGGGGAGGGAGACAGCTGAAGCCGAGTCCAGAAGGGCGGCGATGGAAGAGCTGCAGCTGGGTCAGAGCCTGGAGGGAGGGCGGGGCCTTCACTGAGGACCCCCCCCACCCCGAGGCCAGCCCTAGGCCCAGGCGGTCGCGCATGCGCCCTTGGCCTGTGCGGTGTGTGGGGGCTTGAACCCAAGCCCGCAGGGCTCCCGGAGCGGCCAGAGAAAGAAGGGCCCATGGAGAGGTAGGCGAGGTGGGCAGGGGGCGCCACCTTACTCTCCTCAGCTCCCTGAGGGAGAGAGACAGAGACAGAGACAGAGAGAGAGATCCCTGACCTCTGAGTCTCTGCCTCCACCGCTGGCTGGTGCCAACTCACGCGCCATCCCACTTCCAGCCATCACCCCCACGCCTGCCCCGGGGCCAGCCCCACCACAGAGAGGCCGGTTGGTTCCTGCTCACCTCTGTGCCGTCCCTTCCCGACCTGACCCCAGTGCAGGGGATAAGCTTCAGACAAGTCTTTCCATGTCCCTCTGCATGACAATAGACTTCCTCCCCTCTCCCATTCCACAGGCCCACCCGGGACATCCACCTTTGTCATTAGCTCAGGAGAGGATGCAAGATGAGAATCTCTGCTATTGTGTGGGGAGACTCAGTTTCCCGGGTTTCCCCCATGGACACATGTTCTTCAGCTGGGTCTGATTTTCTCCAGACAAGCTGTCTTGGGAAGGATTTGGCCAGCCCTAAGAACCTGAAGGGAAAGGGCGGAGGGGGGTTCTCTCTCTGCCCCCGACAGCCCCGAGCTGGGTCGGTCCCTCAGACCTGGCCAGGGGCAGCCCATCCCCCGGCGCCCTTCCCCGGGGCATCCAAGGGCAGGCTCGGCGCCAGCCCCACCCCGCTCGCCACTGCCCGACCATCGTCCTCCCTCGGGGGGCCTGGGCGGGACAGGGACCCGGCTGTGGGAGGCCTCCAGATCTCAGGCCTGGCACACCGTTTACCAGGCTGCTTCCTCCTCTGACGGGGGCCCAGCACACGCCCCAGGAGACTTGGCAGCCGCCCCCAGGGCTCTATCCTCTGCAACTCGTCCCCTTGGAAGGGGCCTGGCCCAGGTGCCATGTTCGGCTGGTCGGCCAGCCTCCTTTGGAGAAAGCAGGCAAGCCGAGCCAGGCTTGCAGTGGCCCTGGCGTGACACCTGCCACCTCAGGCAGAGGGCCTCCCGCGTGCCCTCCATGGCGGGTTTCTCCCCGGAGCCGTGGCCTGGGCACTAGGAAGGCCGGGCCTCCCCGACTCCCGGGAGGAGGGGCTAGCCCAGTTGCGCCCTGGCCCCCAAACCCTCTGGTGCCATCTGCCTGTCTCGGCACTTCTGACTCCACAGAGCCTTTCCTACATCTGGGCTGCCTGCCGTGGCAAAGTGCAGGCGTGGGGTGAGGCCATGCCTTCTCTTTCCAGGAAAAAGTGAGCCCCTGGCCGAAGCAGCAGGCCCAGGCAGAGCCTTGAGCTTGAAGCCCAGTAGGTCTGTGGCCCTCAGGGCCAGAGCAATGCTTTCAAGGCAGGGAAGCGGCCTGCAAGCTGAGTGGGAGTGGGGGAGGGGAGGGAGACAGCTGAAGCCGAGTCCAGAAGGGCGGCGATGGAAGAGCTGCAGCTGGGTCAGAGCCTGGAGGGAGGGCGGGGCCTTCACTGAGGACCCCCCCCCCCCGAGGCCAGCCCTAGGCCCAGGCGGTCGCGCATGCGCCCTTGGCCTGTGCGGTGTGTGGGGGCTTGAACCCAAGCCCGCAGGGCTCCCGGAGCGGCCAGAGAAAGAAGGGCCCATGGAGAGGTAGGCGAGGTGGGCAGGGGGCGCCACCTTACTCTCCTCAGCTCCCTGAGGGAGAGAGAGAGAGACAGAGACAGAGAGAGAGATCCCTGACCTCTGAGTCTCTGCCTCCACCGCTGGCTGGTGCCAACTCACGCGCCATCCCACTTCCAGCCATCACCCCCACGCCTGCCCCGGGGCCAGCCCCACCACAGAGAGGCCGGTTGGTTCCTGCTCACCTCTGTGCCGTCCCTTCCCGACCTGACCCCAGTGCAGGGGATAAGCTTCAGACAAGTCTTTCCATGTCCCTCTGCATGACAATAGACTTCCTCCCCTCTCCCATTCCACAGGCCCACCCGGGACATCCACCTTTGTCATTAGCTCAGGAGAGGATGCAAGATGAGAATCTCTGCTATTGTGTGGGGAGACTCAGTTTCCCGGGTTTCCCCCATGGACACATGTTCTTCAGCTGGGTCTGATTTTCTCCAGACAAGCTGTCTTGGGAAGGATTTGGCCAGCCCTAAGAAGCTGAAGGGAAAGGGCGGAGGGGGGTTCTCTCTCTGCCCCCGACAGCCCCGAGCTGGGTCGGTCCCTCAGACCTGGCCAGGGGCAGCCCATCCCCCGGCGCCCTTCCCCGGGGCATCCAAGGGCAGGCTCGGCGCCAGCCCCACCCCGCTCGCCACTGCCCGACCATCGTCCTCCCTCGGGGGGCCTGGGCGGGACAGGGACCCGGCTGTGGGAGGCCTCCAGATCTCAGGCCTGGCACACCGTTTACCAGGCTGCTTCCTCCTCTGACGGGGGCCCAGCACACGCCCCAGGAGACTTGGCAGCCGCCCCCAGGGCTCTATCCTCTGCAACTCGTCCCCTTGGAAGGGGCCTGGCCCAGGTGCCATGTTCGGCTGGTCGGCCAGCCTCCTTTGGAGAAAGCAGGCAAGCCGAGCCAGGCTTGCAGTGGCCCTGGCGTGACACCTGCCACCTCAGGCAGAGGGCCTCCCGCGTGCCCTCCATGGCGGGTTTCTCCCCGGAGTCGTGGCCTGGGCACTAGGAAGGCCGGGCCTCCCCGACTCCCGGGAGGAGGGGCTAGCCCAGTTGCGCCCTGGCCCCCAAACCCTCTGGTGCCATATGCCTGTCTCGGCACTTCTGACTCCACAGAGCCTTTCCTACATCTGGGCTGCCTGCCGTGGCAAAGTGCAGGCGTGGGGTGAGGCCATGCCTTCTCTTTCCAGGAAAAAGTGAGCCCCTGGCCGAAGCAGCAGGCCCAGGCAGAGCCTTGAGCTTGAAGCCCAGTAGGTCTGTGGCCCTCAGGGCCAGAGCAATGCTTTCAAGGCAGGGAAGCGGCCTGCAAGCTGAGTGGGAGTGGGGGAGGGGAGGGAGACAGCTGAAGCCGAGTCCAGAAGGGCGGCGATGGAAGAGCTGCAGCTGGGTCAGAGCCTGGAGGGAGGGCGGGGCCTTCACTGAGGACCCCCCCCCCCCGAGGCCAGCCCTAGGCCCAGGCGGTCGCGCATGCGCCCTTGGCCTGTGCGGTGTGTGGGGGCTTGAACCCAAGCCCGCAGGGCTCCCGGAGCGGCCAGAGAAAGAAGGGCCCATGGAGAGGTAGGCGAGGTGGGCAGGGGGCGCCACCTTACTCTCCTCAGCTCCCTGAGGGAGAGAGAGAGAGACAGAGACAGAGAGAGAGATCCCTGACCTCTGAGTCTCTGCCTCCACCGCTGGCTGGTGCCAACTCACGCGCCATCCCACTTCCAGCCATCACCCCCACGCCTGCCCCGGGGCCAGCCCCACCACAGAGAGGCCGGTTGGTTCCTGCTCACCTCTGTGCCGTCCCTTCCCGACCTGACCCCAGTGCAGGGGATAAGCTTCAGACAAGTCTTTCCATGTCCCTCTGCATGACAATAGACTTCCTCCCCTCTCCCATTCCACAGGCCCACCCGGGACATCCACCTTTGTCATTAGCTCAGGAGAGGATGCAAGATGAGAATCTCTGCTATTGTGTGGGGAGACTCAGTTTCCCGGGTTTCCCCCATGGACACATGTTCTTCAGCTGGGTCTGATTTTCTCCAGACAAGCTGTCTTGGGAAGGATTTGGCCAGCCCTAAGAAGCTGAAGGGAAAGGGCGGAGGGGGGTTCTCTCTCTGCCCCCAACAGCCCCGAGCTGGGTCGGTCCCTCAGACCTGGCCAGGGGCAGCCCATCCCCCGGCGCCCTTCCCCGGGGCATCCAAGGGCAGGCTCGGCGCCAGCCCCACCCCGCTCGCCACTGCCCGACCATCGTCCTCCCTCGGGGGGCCTGGGCGGGACAGGGACCCGGCTGTGGGAGGCCTCCAGATCTCAGGCCTGGCACACCGTTTACCAGGCTGCTTCCTCCTCTGACGGGGGCCCAGCACACGCCCCAGGAGACTTGGCAGCCGCCCCCAGGGCTCTATCCTCTGGAACTCGTCCCCTTGGAAGGGGCCTGGCCCAGGTGCCAGGTTCGGCTGGTCGGCCAGCCTCCTTTGGAGAAAGCAGGCAAGCCGAGCCAGGCTTGCAGTGGCCCTGGCGTGACACCTGCCACCTCAGGCAGAGGGCCTCCCGCGTGCCCTCCATGGCGGGTTTCTCCCCGGAGCCGTGGCCTGGGCACTAGGAAGGCCGGGCCTCCCCGACTCCCGGGAGGAGGGGCTAGCCCAGTTGCGCCCTGGCCCCCAAACCCTCTGGTGCCATCTGCCTGTCTCGGCACTTCTGACTCCACAGAGCCTTTCCTACATCTGGGCTGCCTGCCGTGGCAAAGTGCAGGCGTGGGGTGAGGCCATGCCTTCTCTTTCCAGGAAAAAGTGAGCCCCTGGCCGAAGCAGCAGGCCCAGGCAGAGCCTTGAGCTTGAAGCCCAGTAGGTCTGTGGCCCTCAGGGCCAGAGCAATGCTTTCAAGGCAGGGAAGCGGCCTGCAAGCTGAGTGGGAGTGGGGGAGGGGAGGGAGACAGCTGAAGCCGAGTCCAGAAGGGCGGCGATGGAAGAGCTGCAGCTGGGTCAGAGCCTGGAGGGAGGGCGGGGCCTTCACTGAGGACCCCCCCCCCCCCGAGGCCAGCCCTAGGCCCAGGCGGTCGCGCATGCGCCCTTGGCCTGTGCGGTGTGTGGGGGCTTGAACCCAAGCCCGCAGGGCTCCCGGAGCGGCCAGAGAAAGAAGGGCCCATGGAGTGGTAGGCGAGGTGGGCAGGGGGCGCCACCTTACTCTCCTCAGCTCCCTGAGGGAGAGAGAGAGAGACAGAGACAGAGAGATCCCTGACCTCTGAGTCTCTGCCTCCACCGCTGGCTGGTGCCAACTCACGCGCCATCCCACTTCCAGCCATCACCCCCACGCCTGCCCCGGGGCCAGCCCCACCACAGAGAGGCCGGTTGGTTCCTGCTCACCTCTGTGCCGTCCCTTCCCGACCTGACCCCAGTGCAGGGGATAAGCTTCAGACAAGTCTTTCCATGTCCCTCTGCATGACAATAGACTTCCTCCCCTCTCCCATTCCACAGGCCCACCCGGGACATCCACCTTTGTCATTAGCTCAGGAGAGGATGCAAGATGAGAATCTCTGCTATTGTGTGGGGAGACTCAGTTTCCCGGGTTTCCCCCATGGACACATGTTCTTCAGCTGGGTCTGATTTTCTCCAGACAAGCTGTCTTGGGAAGGATTTGGCCAGCCCTAAGAACCTGAAGGGAAAGGGCGGAGGGGGGTTCTCTCTCTGCCCCCGACAGCCCCGAGCTGGGTCGGTCCCTCAGACCTGGCCAGGGGCAGCCCATCCCCCGGCGCCCTTCCCCGGGGCATCCAAGGGCAGGCTCGGCGCCAGCCCCACCCCGCTCGCCACTGCCCGACCATCGTCCTCCCTCGGGGGGCCTGGGCGGGACAGGGACCCGGCTGTGGGAGGCCTCCAGATCTCAGGCCTGGCACACCGTTTACCAGGCTGCTTCCTCCTCTGACGGGGGCCCAGCACACGCCCCAGGAGACTTGGCAGCCGCCCCCAGGGCTCTATCCTCTGGAACTCGTCCCCTTGGAAGGGGCCTGGCCCAGGTGCCAGGTTCGGCTGGTCGGCCAGCCTCCTTTGGAGAAAGCAGGCAAGCCGAGCCAGGCTTGCAGTGGCCCTGGCGTGACACCTGCCACCTCAGGCAGAGGGCCTCCCGCGTGCCCTCCATGGCGGGTTTCTCCCCGGAGCCGTGGCCTGGGCACTAGGAAGGCCGGGCCTCCCCGACTCCCGGGAGGAGGGGCTAGCCCAGTTGCGCCCTGGCCCCCAAACCCTCTGGTGCCATCTGCCTGTCTCGGCACTTCTGACTCCACAGAGCCTTTCCTACATCTGGGCTGCCTGCCGTGGCAAAGTGCAGGCGTGGGGTGAGGCCATGCCTTCTCTTTCTAGGAAAAAGTGAGCCCCTGGCCGAAGCAGCAGGCCCAGGCAGAGCCTTGAGCTTGAAGCCCAGTAGGTCTGTGGCCCTCAGGGCCAGAGCAATGCTTTCAAGGCAGGGAAGCGGCCTGCAAGCTGAGTGGGAGTGGGGGAGGGGAGGGAGACAGCTGAAGCCGAGTCCAGAAGGGCGGCGATGGAAGAGCTGCAGCTGGGTCAGAGCCTGGAGGGAGGGCGGGGCCTTCACTGAGGACCCCCCCCCCCCGAGGCCAGCCCTAGGCCCAGGCGGTCGCGCATGCGCCCTTGGCCTGTGCGGTGTGTGGGGGCTTGAACCCAAGCCCGCAGGGCTCCCGGAGCGGCCAGAGAAAGAAGGGCCCATGGAGAGGTAGGCGAGGTGGGCAGGGGGCGCCACCTTACTCTCCTCAGCTCCCTGAGGGAGAGAGAGAGAGACAGAGACAGAGAGATCCCTGACCTCTGAGTCTCTGCCTCCACCGCTGGCTGGTGCCAACTCACGCGCCATCCCACTTCCAGCCATCACCCCCACGCCTGCCCCGGGGCCAGCCCCACCACAGAGAGGCCGGTTGGTTCCTGCTCACCTCTGTGCCGTCCCTTCCCGACCTGACCCCAGTGCAGGGGATAAGCTTCAGACAAGTCTTTCCATGTCCCTCTGCATGACAATAGACTTCCTCCCCTCTCCCATTCCACAGGCCCACCCGGGACATCCACCTTTGTCATTAGCTCAGGAGAGGATGCAAGATGAGAATCTCTGCTATTGTGTGGGGAGACTCAGTTTCCCGGGTTTCCCCCATGGACACATGTTCTTCAGCTGGGTCTGATTTTCTCCAGACAAGCTGTCTTGGGAAGGATTTGGCCAGCCCTAAGAACCTGAAGGGAAAGGGCGGAGGGGGGTTCTCTCTCTGCCCCCGACAGCCCCGAGCTGGGTCGGTCCCTCAGACCTGGCCAGGGGCAGCCCATCCCCCGGCGCCCTTCCCCGGGGCATCCAAGGGCAGGCTCGGCGCCAGCCCCACCCCGCTCGCCACTGCCCGACCATCGTCCTCCCTCAGGGGGCCTGGGCGGGACAGGGACCCGGCTGTGGGAGGCCTCCAGATCTCAGGCCTGGCACACCGTTTACCAGGCTGCTTCCTCCTCTGACGGGGGCCCAGCACACGCCCCAGGAGAATTGGCAGCCGCCCCCAGGGCTCTATCCTCTGGAACTCGTCCCCTTGGAAGGGGCCTGGCCCAGGTGCCAGGTTCGGCTGGTCGGCCAGCCTCCTTTGGAGAAAGCAGGCAAGCCGAGCCAGGCTTGCAGTGGCCCTGGCGTGACACCTGCCACCTCAGGCAGAGGGCCTCCCGCGTGCCCTCCATGGCGGGTTTCTCCCCGGAGCCGTGGCCTGGGCACTAGGAAGGCCGGGCCTCCCCGACTCCCGGGAGGAGGGGCTAGCCCAGTTGCGCCCTGGCCCCCAAACCCTCTGGTGCCATCTGCCTGTCTCGGCACTTCTGACTCCACAGAGCCTTTCCTACATCTGGGCTGCCTGCCGTGGCAAAGTGCAGGCGTGGGGTGAGGCCATGCCTTCTCTTTCTAGGAAAAAGTGAGCCCCTGGCCGAAGCAGCAGGCCCAGGCAGAGCCTTGAGCTTGAAGCCCAGTAGGTCTGTGGCCCTCAGGGCCAGAGCAATGCTTTCAAGGCAGGGAAGCGGCCTGCAAGCTGAGTGGGAGTGGGGGAGGGGAGGGAGACAGCTGAAGCCGAGTCCAGAAGGGCGGCGATGGAAGAGCTGCAGCTGGGTCAGAGCCTGGAGGGAGGGCGTGGCCTTCACTGAGGACCCCCCCCCCCCTGAGGCCAGCCCTAGGCCCCGGCGGTCGCGCATGCGCCCTTGGCCTGTGCGGTGTGTGGGGACTTGAACCAAAGCCCGCAGGGCTCCCGGAGCGGCCAGAGAAAGAAGGGCCCATGGAGAGGTAGGCGAGGTGGGCAGGGGGCGCCACCTTACTCTCCTCAGCTCCCTGAGGGAGAGAGAGAGAGACAGAGACAGAGAGATCCCTGACCTCTGAGTCTCTGCCTCCACCGCTGGCTGGTGCCAACTCACGCGCCATCCCACTTCCAGCCATCACCCCCACGCCTGCCCCGGGGCCAGCCCCACCACAGAGAGGCCGGTTGGTTCCTGCTCACCTCTGTGCCGTCCCTTCCCGACCTGACCCCAGTGCAGGGGATAAGCTTCAGACAAGTCTTTCCATGTCCCTCTGCATGACAATAGACTTCCTCCCCTCTCCCATTCCACAGGCCCACCCGGGACATCCACCTTTGTCATTAGCTCAGGAGAGGATGCAAGATGAGAATCTCTGCTATTGTGTGGGGAGACTCAGTTTCCCGGGTTTCCCCCATGGACACATGTTCTTCAGCTGGGTCTGATTTTCTCCAGACAAGCTGTCTTGGGAAGGATTTGGCCAGCCCTAAGAACCTGAAGGGAAAGGGCGGAGGGGGGTTCTCTCTCTGCCCCCGACAGCCCCGAGCTGGGTCGGTCCCTCAGACCTGGCCAGGGGCAGCCCATCCTCCGGCGCCCTTCCCCGGGGCATCCAAGGGCAGGCTCGGCGCCAGCCCCACCCCGCTCGCCACTGCCCGACCATCGTCCTCCCTCGGGGGGCCTGGGCGGGACAGGGACCCGGCTGTGGGAGGCCTCCAGATCTCAGGCCTGGCACACCGTTTACCAGGCTGCTTCCTCCTCTGACGGGGGCCCAGCACACGCCCCAGGAGACTTGGCAGCCGCCCCCAGGGCTCTATCCTCTGGAACTCGTCCCCTTGGAAGGGGCCTGGCCCAGGTGCCAGGTTCGGCTGGTCGGCCAGCCTCCTTTGGAGAAAGCAGGCAAGCCGAGCCAGGCTTGCAGTGGCCCTGGCGTGACACCTGCCACCTCAGGCAGAGGGCCTCCCGCGTGCCCTCCATGGCGGGTTTCTCCCCGGAGCCGTGGCCTGGGCACTAGGAAGGCCGGGCCTCCCCGACTCCCGGGAGGAGGGGCTAGCCCAGTTGCGCCCTGGCCCCCAAACCCTCTGGTGCCATCTGCCTGTCTCGGCACTTCTGACTCCACAGAGCCTTTCCTACATCTGGGCTGCCTGCCGTGGCAAAGTGCAGGCGTGGGGTGAGGCCATGCCTTCTCTTTCCAGGAAAAAGTGAGCCCCTGGCCGAAGCAGCAGGCCCAGGCAGAGCCTTGAGCTTGAAGCCCAGTAGGTCTGTGGCCCTCAGGGCCAGAGCAATGCTTTCAAGGCAGGGAAGCGGCCTGCAAGCTGAGTGGGAGTGGGGGAGGGGAGGGAGACAGCTGAAGCCGAGTCCAGAAGGGCGGCGATGGAAGAGCTGCAGCTGGGTCAGAGCCTGGAGGGAGGGCGGGGCCTTCACTGAGGACCCCCCCCACCCCGAGGCCAGCCCTAGGCCCAGGCGGTCGCGCATGCGCCCTTGGCCTGTGCGGTGTGTGGGGGCTTGAACCCAAGCCCGCAGGGCTCCCGGAGCGGCCAGAGAAAGAAGGGCCCATGGAGAGGTAGGCGAGGTGGGCAGGGGGCGCCACCTTACTCTCCTCAGCTCCCTGAGGGAGAGAGACAGAGACAGAGACAGAGAGAGAGATCCCTGACCTCTGAGTCTCTGCCTCCACCGCTGGCTGGTGCAACTCACGCGCCATCCCACTTCCAGCCATCACCCCCACGCCTGCCCCGGGGCCAGCCCCACCACAGAGAGGCCGGTTGGTTCCTGCTCACCTCTGTGCCGTCCCTTCCCGACCTGACCCCAGTGCAGGGGATAAGCTTCAGACAAGTCTTTCCATGTCCCTCTGCATGACAATAGACTTCCTCCCCTCTCCCATTCCACAGGCCCACCCGGGACATCCACCTTTGTCATTAGCTCAGGAGAGGATGCAAGATGAGAATCTCTGCTATTGTGTGGGGAGACTCAGTTTCCCGGGTTTCCCCCATGGACACATGTTCTTCAGCTGGGTCTGATTTTCTCCAGACAAGCTGTCTTGGGAAGGATTTGGCCAGCCCTAAGAACCTGAAGGGAAAGGGCGGAGGGGGGTTCTCTCTCTGCCCCCGACAGCCCCGAGCTGGGTCGGTCCCTCAGACCTGGCCAGGGGCAGCCCATCCCCCGGCGCCCTTCCCCGGGGCATCCAAGGGCAGGCTCGGCGCCAGCCCCACCCCGCTCGCCACTGCCCGACCATCGTCCTCCCTCGGGGGGCCTGGGCGGGACAGGGACCCGGCTGTGGGAGGCCTCCAGATCTCAGGCCTGGCACACCGTTTACCAGGCTGCTTCCTCCTCTGACGGGGGGCCCAGCACACGCCCCAGGAGACTTGGCAGCCGCCCCCAGGGCTCTATCCTCTGCAACTCGTCCCCTTGGAAGGGGCCTGGCCCAGGTGCCATGTTCGGCTGGTCGGCCAGCCTCCTTTGGAGAAAGCAGGCAAGCCGAGCCAGGCTTGCAGTGGCCCTGGCGTGACACCTGCCACCTCAGGCAGAGGGCCTCCCGCGTGCCCTCCATGGCGGGTTTCTCCCCGGAGCCGTGGCCTGGGCACTAGGAAGGCCGGGCCTCCCCGACTCCCGGGAGGAGGGGCTAGCCCAGTTGCGCCCTGGCCCCCAAACCCTCTGGTGCCATCTGCCTGTCTCGGCACTTCTGACTCCACAGAGCCTTTCCTACATCTGGGCTGCCTGCCGTGGCAAAGTGCAGGCGTGGGGTGAGGCCATGCCTTCTCTTTCCAGGAAAAAGTGAGCCCCTGGCCGAAGCAGCAGGCCCAGGCAGAGCCTTGAGCTTGAAGCCCAGTAGGTCTGTGGCCCTCAGGGCCAGAGCAATGCTTTCAAGGCAGGGAAGCGGCCTGCAAGCTGAGTGGGAGTGGGGGAGGGGAGGGAGACAGCTGAAGCCGAGTCCAGAAGGGCGGCGATGGAAGAGCTGCAGCTGGGTCAGAGCCTGGAGGGAGGGCGGGGCCTTCACTGAGGACCCCCCCCCCCCCGAGGCCAGCCCTAGGCCCAGGCGGTCGCGCATGCGCCCTTGGCCTGTGCGGTGTGTGGGGGCTTGAACCCAAGCCCGCAGGGCTCCCGGAGCGGCCAGAGAAAGAAGGGCCCATGGAGAGGTAGGCGAGGTGGGCAGGGGGCGCCACCTTACTCTCCTCAGCTCCCTGAGGGAGAGAGAGAGAGACAGAGACAGAGAGAGAGATCCCTGACCTCTGAGTCTCTGCCTCCACCGCTGGCTGTTGCCAACTCACGCGCCATCCCACTTCCAGCCATCACCCCCACGCCTGCCCCGGGGCCAGCCCCACCACAGAGAGGCCGGTTGGTTCCTGCTCACCTCTGTGCCGTCCCTTCCCGACCTGACCCCAGTGCAGGGGATAAGCTTCAGACAAGTCTTTCCATGTCCCTCTGCATGACAATAGACTTCCTCCCCTCTCCCATTCCACAGGCCCACCCGGGACATCCACCTTTGTCATTAGCTCAGGAGAGGATGCAAGATGAGAATCTCTGCTATTGTGTGGGGAGACTCAGTTTCCCGGGTTTCCCCCATGGACACATGTTCTTCAGCTGGGTCTGATTTTCTCCAGACAAGCTGTCTTGGGAAGGATTTGGCCAGCCCTAAGAAGCTGAAGGGAAAGGGCGGAGGGGGGTTCTCTCTCTGCCCCCGACAGCCCCGAGCTGGGTCGGTCCCTCAGACCTGGCCAGGGGCAGCCCATCCCCCGGCGCCCTTCCCCGGGGCATCCAAGGGCAGGCTCGGCGCCAGCCCCACCCCGCTCGCCACTGCCCGACCATCGTCCTCCCTCGGGGGGCCTGGGCGGGACAGGGACCCGGCTGTGGGAGGCCTCCAGATCTCAGGCCTGGCACACCGTTTACCAGGCTGCTTCCTCCTCTGACGGGGGCCCAGCACACGCCCCAGGAGACTTGGCAGCCGCCCCCAGGGCTCTATCCTCTGCAACTCGTCCCCTTGGAAGGGGCCTGGCCCAGGTGCCATGTTCGGCTGGTCGGCCAGCCTCCTTTGGAGAAAGCAGGCAAGCCGAGCCAGGCTTGCAGTGGCCCTGGCGTGACACCTGCCACCTCAGGCAGAGGGCCTCCCGCGTGCCCTCCATGGCGGGTTTCTCCCCGGAGTCGTGGCCTGGGCACTAGGAAGGCCGGGCCTCCCCGACTCCCGGGAGGAGGGGCTAGCCCAGTTGCGCCCTGGCCCCCAAACCCTCTGGTGCCATATGCCTGTCTCGGCACTTCTGACTCCACAGAGCCTTTCCTACATCTGGGCTGCCTGCCGTGGCAAAGTGCAGGCGTGGGGTGAGGCCATGCCTTCTCTTTCCAGGAAAAAGTGAGCCCCTGGCCGAAGCAGCAGGCCCAGGCAGAGCCTTGAGCTTGAAGCCCAGTAGGTCTGTGGCCCTCAGGGCCAGAGCAATGCTTTCAAGGCAGGGAAGCGGCCTGCAAGCTGAGTGGGAGTGGGGGAGGGGAGGGAGACAGCTGAAGCCGAGTCCAGAAGGGCGGCGATGGAAGAGCTGCAGCTGGGTCAGAGCCTGGAGGGAGGGCGGGGCCTTCACTGAGGACCCCCCCCCCCCCGAGGCCAGCCCTAGGCCCAGGCGGTCGCGCATGCGCCCTTGGCCTGTGCGGTGTGTGGGGGCTTGAACCCAAGCCCGCAGGGCTCCCGGAGCGGCCAGAGAAAGAAGGGCCCATGGAGAGGTAGGCGAGGTGGGCAGGGGGCGCCACCTTACTCTCCTCAGCTCCCTGAGGGAGAGAGAGAGAGACAGAGACAGAGAGAGAGATCCCTGACCTCTGAGTCTCTGCCTCCACCGCTGGCTGGTGCCAACTCACGCGCCATCCCACTTCCAGCCATCACCCCCACGCCTGCCCCGGGGCCAGCCCCACCACAGAGAGGCCGGTTGGTTCCTGCTCACCTCTGTGCCGTCCCTTCCCGACCTGACCCCAGTGCAGGGGATAAGCTTCAGACAAGTCTTTCCATGTCCCTCTGCATGACAATAGACTTCCTCCCCTCTCCCATTCCACAGGCCCACCCGGGACATCCACCTTTGTCATTAGCTCAGGAGAGGATGCAAGATGAGAATCTCTGCTATTGTGTGGGGAGACTCAGTTTCCCGGGTTTCCCCCATGGACACATGTTCTTCAGCTGGGTCTGATTTTCTCCAGACAAGCTGTCTTGGGAAGGATTTGGCCAGCCCTAAGAAGCTGAAGGGAAAGGGCGGAGGGGGGTTCTCTCTCTGCCCCCAACAGCCCCGAGCTGGGTCGGTCCCTCAGACCTGGCCAGGGGCAGCCCATCCCCCGGCGCCCTTCCCCGGGGCATCCAAGGGCAGGCTCGGCGCCAGCCCCACCCCGCTCGCCACTGCCCGACCATCGTCCTCCCTCGGGGGGCCTGGGCGGGACAGGGACCCGGCTGTGGGAGGCCTCCAGATCTCAGGCCTGGCACACCGTTTACCAGGCTGCTTCCTCCTCTGACGGGGGCCCAGCACACGCCCCAGGAGACTTGGCAGCCGCCCCCAGGGCTCTATCCTCTGGAACTCGTCCCCTTGGAAGGGGCCTGGCCCAGGTGCCAGGTTCGGCTGGTCGGCCAGCCTCCTTTGGAGAAAGCAGGCAAGCCGAGCCAGGCTTGCAGTGGCCCTGGCGTGACACCTGCCACCTCAGGCAGAGGGCCTCCCGCGTGCCCTCCATGGCGGGTTTCTCCCCGGAGCCGTGGCCTGGGCACTAGGAAGGCCGGGCCTCCCCGACTCCCGGGAGGAGGGGCTAGCCCAGTTGCGCCCTGGCCCCCAAACCCTCTGGTGCCATCTGCCTGTCTCGGCACTTCTGACTCCACAGAGCCTTTCCTACATCTGGGCTGCCTGCCGTGGCAAAGTGCAGGCGTGGGGTGAGGCCATGCCTTCTCTTTCCAGGAAAAAGTGAGCCCCTGGCCGAAGCAGCAGGCCCAGGCAGAGCCTTGAGCTTGAAGCCCAGTAGGTCTGTGGCCCTCAGGGCCAGAGCAATGCTTTCAAGGCAGGGAAGCGGCCTGCAAGCTGAGTGGGAGTGGGGGAGGGGAGGGAGACAGCTGAAGCCGAGTCCAGAAGGGCGGCGATGGAAGAGCTGCAGCTGGGTCAGAGCCTGGAGGGAGGGCGGGGCCTTCACTGAGGACCCCCCCCCCCCCCGAGGCCAGCCCTAGGCCCAGGCGGTCGCGCATGCGCCCTTGGCCTGTGCGGTGTGTGGGGGCTTGAACCCAAGCCCGCAGGGCTCCCGGAGCGGCCAGAGAAAGAAGGGCCCATGGAGTGGTAGGCGAGGTGGGCAGGGGGCGCCACCTTACTCTCCTCAGCTCCCTGAGGGAGAGAGAGAGAGACAGAGACAGAGAGAGAGATCCCTGACCTCTGAGTCTCTGCCTCCACCGCTGGCTGGTGCCAACTCACGCGCCATCCCACTTCCAGCCATCACCCCCACGCCTGCCCCGGGGCCAGCCCCACCACAGAGAGGCCGGTTGGTTCCTGCTCACCTCTGTGCCGTCCCTTCCCGACCTGACCCCAGTGCAGGGGATAAGCTTCAGACAAGTCTTTCCATGTCCCTCTGCATGACAATAGACTTCCTCCCCTCTCCCATTCCACAGGCCCACCCGGGACATCCACCTTTGTCATTAGCTCAGGAGAGGATGCAAGATGAGAATCTCTGCTATTGTGTGGGGAGACTCAGTTTCCCGGGTTTCCCCCATGGACACATGTTCTTCAGCTGGGTCTGATTTTCTCCAGACAAGCTGTCTTGGGAAGGATTTGGCCAGCCCTAAGAAGCTGAAGGGAAAGGGCGGAGGGGGGTTCTCTCTCTGCCCCCGACAGCCCCGAGCTGGGTCGGTCCCTCAGACCTGGCCAGGGGCAGCCCATCCCCCGGCGCCCTTCCCCGGGGCATCCAAGGGCAGGCTCGGCGCCAGCCCCACCCCGCTCGCCACTGCCCGACCATCGTCCTCCCTCGGGGGGGCCTGGGCGGGACAGGGACCCGGCTGTGGGAGGCCTCCAGATCTCAGGCCTGGCACACCGTTTACCAGGCTGCTTCCTCCTCTGACGGGGGCCCAGCACACGCCCCAGGAGACTTGGCAGCCGCCCCCAGGGCTCTATCCTCTGGAACTCGTCCCCTTGGAAGGGGCCTGGCCCAGGTGCCAGGTTCGGCTGGTCGGCCAGCCTCCTTTGGAGAAAGCAGGCAAGCCGAGCCAGGCTTGCAGTGGCCCTGGCGTGACACCTGCCACCTCAGGCAGAGGGCCTCCCGCGTGCCCTCCATGGCGGGTTTCTCCCCGGAGCCGTGGCCTGGGCACTAGGAAGGCCGGGCCTCCCCGACTCCCGGGAGGAGGGGCTAGCCCAGTTGCGCCCTGGCCCCCAAACCCTCTGGTGCCATCTGCCTGTCTCGGCACTTCTGACTCCACAGAGCCTTTCCTACATCTGGGCTGCCTGCCGTGGCAAAGTGCAGGCGTGGGGTGAGGCCATGCCTTCTCTTTCCAGGAAAAAGTGAGCCCCTGGCCGAAGCAGCAGGCCCAGGCAGAGCCTTGAGCTTGAAGCCCAGTAGGTCTGTGGCCCTCAGGGCCAGAGCAATGCTTTCAAGGCAGGGAAGCGGCCTGCAAGCTGAGTGGGAGTGGGGGAGGGGAGGGAGACAGCTGAAGCCGAGTCCAGAAGGGCGGCGATGGAAGAGCTGCAGCTGGGTCAGAGCCTGGAGGGAGGGCGGGGCCTTCACTGAGGACCCCCCCCCCCCCCCCGAGGCCAGCCCTAGGCCCAGGCGGTCGCGCATGCGCCCTTGGCCTGTGCGGTGTGTGGGGGCTTGAACCCAAGCCCGCAGGGCTCCCGGAGCGGCCAGAGAAAGAAGGGCCCATGGAGAGGTAGGCGAGGTGGGCAGGGGGCGCCACCTTACTCTCCTCAGCTCCCTGAGGGAGAGAGAGAGAGACAGAGACAGAGAGAGAGATCCCTGACCTCTGAGTCTCTGCCTCCACCGCTGGCTGGTGCCAACTCACGCGCCATCCCACTTCCAGCCATCACCCCCACGCCTGCCCCGGGGCCAGCCCCACCACAGAGAGGCCGGTTGGTTCCTGCTCACCTCTGTGCCATCCCTTCCCGACCTGACCCCAGTGCAGGGGATAAGCTTCAGACAAGTCTTTCCATGTCCCTCTGCATGACAATAGACTTCCTCCCCTCTCCCATTCCACAGGCCCACCCGGGACATCCACCTTTGTCATTAGCTCAGGAGAGGATGCAAGATGAGAATCTCTGCTATTGTGTGGGGAGACTCAGTTTCCCGGGTTTCCCCCATGGACACATGTTCTTCAGCTGGGTCTGATTTTCTCCAGACAAGCTGTCTTGGGAAGGATTTGGCCAGCCCTAAGAAGCTGAAGGGAAAGGGCGGAGGGTGGTTCTCTCTCTGCCCCCGACAGCCCCGAGCTGGGTCGGTCCCTCAGACCTGGCCAGGGGCAGCCCATCCCCCGGCGCCCTTCCCCGGGGCATCCAAGGGCAGGCTCGGCGCCAGCCCCACCCCGCTCGCCACTGCCCGACCATCGTCCTCCCTCGGGGGGCCTGGGCGGGACAGGGACCCGGCTGTGGGAGGCCTCCAGATCTCAGGCCTGGCACACCGTTTACCAGGCTGCTTCCTCCTCTGACGGGGGCCCAGCACACGCCCCAGGAGACTTGGCAGCCGCCCCCAGGGCTCTATCCTCTGCAACTCGTCCCCTTGGAAGGGGCCTGGCCCAGGTGCCATGTTCGGCTGGTCGGCCAGCCTCCTTTGGAGAAAGCAGGCAAGCCGAGCCAGGCTTGCAGTGGCCCTGGCGTGACACCTGCCACCTCAGGCAGAGGGCCTCCCGCGTGCCCTCCATGGCGGGTTTCTCCCCGGAGCCGTGGCCTGGGCACTAGGAAGGCCGGGCCTCCCCGACTCCCGGGAGGAGGGGCTAGCCCAGTTGCGCCCTGGCCCCCAAACACTCTGGTGCCATATGCCTGTCTCGGCACTTCTGACTCCACAGAGCCTTTCCTACATCTGGGCTGCCTGCCGTGGCAAAGTGCAGGCGTGGGGTGAGGCCATGCCTTCTCTTTCCAGGAAAAAGTGAGCCCCTGGCCGAAGCAGCAGGCCCAGGCAGAGCCTTGAGCTTGAAGCCCAGTAGGTCTGTGGCCCTCAGGGCCAGAGCAATGCTTTCAAGGCAGGGAAGCGGCCTGCAAGCTGAGTGGGAGTGGGGGAGGGGAGGGAGACAGCTGAAGCCGAGTCCAGAAGGGCGGCGATGGAAGAGCTGCAGCTGGGTCAGAGCCTGGAGGGAGGGCGGGGCCTTCACTGAGGACCCCCCACCCCTAGGGCTGGCTGAAGAGGCCAGCCCTAGGCCCCCGGCCGTCGCGCATGCGCCCTTGGCCTGTGCGGTGTGTGGGGGCTTGAACCCAAGCCCGCAGGGCTCCCGGAGCGGCCAGAGGAAGAAGGGCCCATGGAGAGGTAGTCGAGGTGGGCAGGGGGCGCCACCTTACTCTCCTCAGCTCCCTGAGGGAGAGAGAGAGAGACAGAGACAGAGAGAGAGATCCCTGACCTCTGAGTCTCTGCCTCCACCGCTGGCTGGTGCCAACTCACGCGCCATCCCACTTCCAGCCATCACCCCCACGCCTGCCCCGGGGCCAGCCCCACCACAGAGAGGCCGGTTGGTTCCTGCTCACCTCTGTGCCGTCCCTTCCCGACCTGACCCCAGTGCAGGGGATAAGCTTCAGACAAGTCTTTCCATGTCCCTCTGCATGACAATAGACTTCCTCCCCTCTCCCATTCCACAGGCCCACCCGGGACATCCACCTTTGTCATTAGCTCAGGAGAGGATGCAAGATGAGAATCTCTGCTATTGTGTGGGGAGACTCAGTTTCCCGGGTTTCCCCCATGGACACATGTTCTTCAGCTGGGTCTGATTTTCTCCAGACAAGCTGTCTTGGGAAGGATTTGGCCAGCCCTAAGAACCTGAAGGGAAAGGGCGGAGGGGGGTTCTCTCTCTGCCCCCGACAGCCCCGAGCTGGGTCGGTCCCTCAGACCTGGCCAGGGGCAGCCCATCCCCCGGCGCCCTTCCCCGGGGCATCCAAGGGCAGGCTCGGCGCCAGCCCCACCCCGCTCGCCACTGCCCGACCATCGTCCTCCCTCGGGGGGGCCTGGGCGGGACAGGGACCCGGCTGTGGGAGGCCTCCAGATCTCAGGCCTGGCACACCGTTTACCAGGCTGCTTCCTCCTCTGACGGGGGCCCAGCACACGCCCCAGGAGACTTGGCAGCCGCCCCCAGGGCTCTTTCCTCTGCAACTCGTCCCCTTTGAAGGGGCCTGGCCCAGGTGCCAGGTTCCGCTGGTCGGCCAGCCTCCTTTGGAGAAAGCAGGCAAGCAGAGCCAGGCTTGCAGTGGCCCTGGCGTGACACCTGCCACCTCAGGCAGAGGGCCTCCCGCGTGCCCTCCATGGCGGGTTTCTCCCCGGAGCCGTGGCCTGGGCACTAGGAATGCCGGGCCTCCCCGACTCCCGGGAGGAGGGGCTAGCCCAGTTGCGCCCTGGCCCCCAAACCCTCTGGTGCCATCTGCCTGTCTCGGCACTTCTGACTCCACAGAGCCTTTCCTACATCTGGGCTGCCTGCCGTGGCAAAGTGCAGGCGTGGGGTGAGGCCATGCCTTCTCTTTCCAGGAAAAAGTGAGCCCCTGCCCGAAGCAGCAGGCCCAGGCAGAGCCTTGAGCTTGAAGCCCAGTAGGTCTGTGGCCCTCAGGGCCAGAGCAATGCTTTCAAGGCAGGGAAGCGGCCTGCAAGCTGAGTGGGAGTGGGGGAGGGGAGGGAGACAGCTGAAGCCAAGTCCAGAAGGGCGGCGATGGAAGAGCTGCAGCTGGGTCAGAGCCTGGAGGGAGGGCGGGGCCTTCATTGAGGACCCCCCCCCCCCCCGAGGCCAGCCCTAGGCCCAGGCGGTCGCGCATGCGCCCTTGGCCTGTGCGGTGTGTGGGGGCTTGAACCCAAGCCCGCAGGGCTCCCGGAGCGGCCAGAGAAAGAAGGGCCCATGGAGAGGTAGGCGAGGTGGGCAGGGGGCGCCACCTTACTCTCCTCAGCTCCCTGAGGGAGAGAGAGAGAGACAGAGACAGAGAGAGAGATCCCTGACCTCTGAGTCTCTGCCTCCACCGCTGGCTGGTGCCAACTCACGCGCCATCCCACTTCCAGCCATCACCCCCACGCCTGCCCTGGGGCCAGCCCCACCACAGAGAGGCCGGTTGGTTCCTGCTCACCTCTGTGCCGTCCCTTCCCGACCTGACCCCAGTGCAGGGGATAAGCTTCAGACAAGTCTTTCCATGTCCCTCTGCATGACAATAGACTTCCTCCCCTCTCCCATTCCACAGGCCCACCCGGGACATCCACCTTTGTCATTAGCTCAGGAGAGGATGCAAGATGAGAATCTCTGCTATTGTGTGGGGAGACTCAGTTTCCCGGGTTTCCCCCATGGACACATGTTCTTCAGCTGGGTCTGATTTTCTCCAGACAAGCTGTCTTGGGAAGGATTTGGCCAGCCCTAAGAAGCTGAAGGGAAAGGGCGGAGGGGGGTTCTCTCTCTGCCCCCGACAGCCCCGAGCTGGGTCGGTCCCTCAGACCTGGCCAGGGGCAGCCCATCCCCCGGCGCCCTTCCCCGGGGCATCCAAGGGCAGGCTCGGCGCCAGCCCCACCCCGCTCGCCACTGCCCGACCATCGTCCTCCCTCGGGGGGCCTGGGCGGGACAGGGACCCGGCTGTGGGAGGCCTCCAGATCTCAGGCCTGGCACACCGTTTACCAGGCTGCTTCCTCCTCTGACGGGGGCCCAGCACACGCCCCAGGAGACTTGGCAGCCGCCCCCAGGGCTCTATCCTCTGCAACTCGTCCCCTTGGAAGGGGCCTGGCCCAGGTGCCATGTTCGGCTGGTCGGCCAGCCTCCTTTGGAGAAAGCAGGCAAGCCGAGCCAGGCTTGCAGTGGCCCTGGCGTGACACCTGCCACCTCAGGCAGAGGGCCTCCCGCGTGCCCTCCATGGCGGGTTTCTCCCCGGAGCCGTGGCCTGGGCACTAGGAAGGCCGGGCCTCCCCGACTCCCGGGAGGAGGGGCTAGCCCAGTTGCGCCCTGGCCCCCAAACCCTCTGGTGCCATATGCCTGTCTCGGCACTTCTGACTCCACAGAGCCTTTCCTACATCTGGGCTGCCTGCCGTGGCAAAGTGCAGGCGTGGGGTGAGGCCATGCCTTCTCTTTCCAGGAAAAAGTGAGCCCCTGGCCGAAGCAGCAGGCCCAGGCAGAGCCTTGAGCTTGAAGCCCAGTAGGTCTGTGGCCCTCAGGGCCAGAGCAATGCTTTCAAGGCAGGGAAGCGGCCTGCAAGCTGAGTGGGAGTGGGGGAGGGGAGGGAGACAGCTGAAGCCGAGTCCAGAAGGGCGGCGATGGAAGAGCTGCAGCTGGGTCAGAGCCTGGAGGGAGGGCGGGGCCTTCACTGAGGACCCCCCCCCCCCCCCGAGGCCAGCCCTAGGCCCAGGCGGTCGCGCATGCGCCCTTGGCCTGTGCGGTGTGTGGGGGCTTGAACCCAAGCCCGCAGGGCTCCCGGAGCGGCCAGAGAAAGAAGGGCCCATGGAGAGGTAGGCGAGGTGGGCAGGGGGCGCCACCTTACTCTCCTCAGCTCCCTGAGGGAGAGAGAGAGAGACAGAGACAGAGAGAGAGATCCCTGACCTCTGAGTCTCTGCCTCCACCGCTGGCTGGTGCCAACTCACGCGCCATCCCACTTCCAGCCATCACCCCCACGCCTGCCCCGGGGCCAGCCCCACCACAGAGAGGCCGGTTGGTTCCTGCTCACCTCTGTGCCGTCCCTTCCCGACCTGACCCCAGTGCAGGGGATAAGCTTCAGACAAGTCTTTCCATGTCCCTCTGCATGACAATAGACTTCCTCCCCTCTCCCATTCCACAGGCCCACCCGGGACATCCACCTTTGTCATTAGCTCAGGAGAGGATGCAAGATGAGAATCTCTGCTATTGTGTGGGGAGACTCAGTTTCCCGGGTTTCCCCCATGGACACATGTTCTTCAGCTGGGTCTGATTTTCTCCAGACAAGCTGTCTTGGGAAGGATTTGGCCAGCCCTAAGAAGCTGAAGGGAAAGGGCGGAGGGGGGTTCTCTCTCTGCCCCCGACAGCCCCGAGCTGGGTCGGTCCCTCAGACCTGGCCAGGGGCAGCCCATCCCCCGGCGCCCTTCCCCGGGGCATCCAAGGGCAGGCTCGGCGCCAGCCCCACCCCGCTCGCCACTGCCCGACCATCGTCCTCCCTCGGGGGGCCTGGGCGGGACAGGGACCCGGCTGTGGGAGGCCTCCAGATCTCAGGCCTGGCACACCGTTTACCAGGCTGCTTCCTCCTCTGACGGGGGCCCAGCACACGCCCCAGGAGACTTGGCAGCCGCCCCCAGGGCTCTATCCTCTGGAACTCGTCCCCTTGGAAGGGGCCTGGCCCAGGTGCCAGGTTCAGCTGGTCGGCCAGCCTCCTTTGGAGAAAGCAGGCAAGCCGAGCCAGGCTTGCAGTGGCCCTGGCGTGACACCTGCCACCTCAGGCAGAGGGCCTCCCGCGTGCCCTCCATGGCGGGTTTCTCCCCGGAGCCGTGGCCTGGGCACTAGGAAGGCCGGGCCTCCCCGACTCCCGGGAGGAGGGGCTAGCCCAGTTGCGCCCTGGCCCCCAAACCCTCTGGTGCCATCTGCCTGTCTCGGCACTTCTGACTCCACAGAGCCTTTCCTACATCTGGGCTGCCTGCCGTGGCAAAGTGCAGGCGTGGGGTGAGGCCATGCCTTCTCTTTCCAGGAAAAAGTGAGCCCCTGGCCGAAGCAGCAGGCCCAGGCAGAGCCTTGAGCTTGAAGCCCAGTAGGTCTGTGGCCCTCAGGGCCAGAGCAATGCTTTCAAGGCAGGGAAGCGGCCTGCAAGCTGAGTGGGAGTGGGGGAGGGGAGGGAGACAGCTGAAGCTGAGTCCAGAAGGGCGGCGATGGAAGAGCTGCAGCTGGGTCAGAGCCTGGAGGGAGGGCGGGGCCTTCACTGAGGACCCCCCACCCCTAGGGCTGGCTGAAGAGGCCAGCCCTAGGCCCCCGGCCGTCGCGCATGCGCCCTTGGCCTGTGCGGTGTGTGGGGGCTTGAACCCAAGCCCGCAGGGCTCCCGGAGCGGCCAGAGGAAGAAGGGCCCATGGAGAGGTAGTCGAGGTGGGCAGGGGGCGCCACCTTACTCTCCTCAGCTCCCTGAGGGAGAGAGAGAGAGACAGAGACAGAGAGAGAGATCCCTGACCTCTGAGTCTCTGCCTCCACCGCTGGCTGGTGCCAACTCACGCGCCATCCCACTTCCAGCCATCACCCCCACGCCTGCCCCGGGGCCAGCCCCACCACAGAGAGGCCGGTTGGTTCCTGCTCACCTCTGTGCCGTCCCTTCCCGACCTGACCCCAGTGCAGGGGATAAGCTTCAGACAAGTCTTTCCATGTCCCTCTGCATGACAATAGACTTCCTCCCCTCTCCCATTCCACAGGCCCACCCGGGACATCCACCTTTGTCATTAGCTCAGGAGAGGATGCAAGATGAGAATCTCTGCTATTGTGTGGGGAGACTCAGTTTCCCGGGTTTCCCCCATGGACACATGTTCTTCAGCTGGGTCTGATTTTCTCCAGACAAGCTGTCTTGGGAAGGATTTGGCCAGCCCTAAGAACCTGAAGGGAAAGGGCGGAGGGGGGTTCTCTCTCTGCCCCCGACAGCCCCGAGCTGGGTCGGTCCCTCAGACCTGGCCAGGGGCAGCCCATCCCCCGGCGCCCTTCCCCGGGGCATCCAAGGGCAGGCTCGGCGCCAGCCCCACCCCGCTCGCCACTGCCCGACCATCGTCCTCCCTCGGGGGGCCTGGGCGGGACAGGGACCCGGCTGTGGGAGGCCTCCAGATCTCAGGCCTGGCACACCGTTTACCAGGCTGCTTCCTCCTCTGACGGGGGCCCAGCACACGCCCCAGGAGACTTGGCAGCCGCCCCCAGGGCTCTTTCCTCTGCAACTCGTCCCCTTGGAAGGGGCCTGGCCCAGGTGCCATGTTCGGCTGGTCGGCCAGCCTCCTTTGGAGAAAGCAGGCAAGCCGAGCCAGGCTTGCAGTGGCCCTGGCGTGACACCTGCCACCTCAGGCAGAGGGCCTCCCGCGTGCCCTCCATGGCGGGTTTCTCCCCGGAGCCGTGGCCTGGGCACTAGGAAGGCCGGGCCTCCCCGACTCCCGGGAGGAGGGGCTAGCCCAGTTGCGCCCTGGCCCCCAAACCCTCTGGTGCCATCTGCCTGTCTCGGCACTTCTGACTCCACAGAGCCTTTCCTACATCTGGGCTGCCTGCCGTGGCAAAGTGCAGGCGTGGGGTGAGGCCATGCCTTCTCTTTCCAGGAAAAAGTGAGCCCCTGGCCGAAGCAGCAGGCCCAGGCAGAGCCTTGAGCTTGAAGCCCAGTAGGTCTGTGGCCCTCAGGGCCAGAGCAATGCTTTCAAGGCAGGGAAGCGGCCTGCAAGCTGAGTGGGAGTGGGGGAGGGGAGGGAGACAGCTGAAGCCGAGTCCAGAAGGGCGGCGATGGAAGAGCTGCAGCTGGGTCAGAGCCTGGAGGGAGGGCGGGGCCTTCACTGAGGACCCCCCCCCCCCCAGGCCAGCCCTAGGCCCAGGCGGTCGCGCATGCGCCCTTGGCCTGTGCGGTGTGTGGGGGCTTGAACCCAAGCCCGCAGGGCTCCCGGAGCGGCCAGAGAAAGAAGGGCCCATGGAGAGGTAGGCGAGGTGGGCAGGGGGCGCCACCTTACTCTCCTCAGCTCCCTGAGGGAGAGAGAGAGAGACAGAGACAGAGAGAGAGATCCCTGACCTCTGAGTCTCTGCCTCCACCGCTGGCTGGTGCCAACTCACGCGCCATCCCACTTCCAGCCATCACCCCCACGCCTGCCCCGGGGCCAGCCCCACCACAGAGAGGCCGGTTGGTTCCTGCTCACCTCTGTGCCGTCCCTTCCCGACCTGACCCCAGTGCAGGGGATAAGCTTCAGACAAGTCTTTCCATGTCCCTCTGCATGACAATAGACTTCCTCCCCTCTCCCATTCCACAGGCCCACCCGGGACATCCACCTTTGTCATTAGCTCAGGAGAGGATGCAAGATGAGAATCTCTGCTATTGTGTGGGGAGACTCAGTTTCCCGGGTTTCCCCCATGGACACATGTTCTTCAGCTGGGTCTGATTTTCTCCAGACAAGCTGTCTTGGGAAGGATTTGGCCAGCCCTAAGAAGCTGAAGGGAAAGGGCGGAGGGGGGTTCTCTCTCTGCCCCCGACAGCCCCGAGCTGGGTCGGTCCCTCAGACCTGGCCAGGGGCAGCCCATCCCCCGGCGCCCTTCCCCGGGGCATCCAAGGGCAGGCTCGGCGCCAGCCCCACCCCGCTCGCCACTGCCCGACCATCGTCCTCCCTCGGGGGGCCTGGGCGGGACAGGGACCCGGCTGTGGGAGGCCTCCAGATCTCAGGCCTGGCACACCGTTTACCAGGCTGCTTCCTCCTCTGACGGGGGCCCAGCACACGCCCCAGGAGACTTGGCAGCCGCCCCCAGGGCTCTATCCTCTGCAACTCGTCCCCTTGGAAGGGGCCTGGCCCAGGTGCCATGTTCGGCTGGTCGGCCAGCCTCCTTTGGAGAAAGCAGGCAAGCCGAGCCAGGCTTGCAGTGGCCCTGGCGTGACACCTGCCACCTCAGGCAGAGGGCCTCCCGCGTGCCCTCCATGGCGGGTTTCTCCCCGGAGCCGTGGCCTGGGCACTAGGAAGGCCGGGCCTCCCCGACTCCCGGGAGGAGGGGCTAGCCCAGTTGCGCCCTGGCCCCCAAACCCTCTGGTGCCATATGCCTGTCTCGGCACTTCTGACTCCACAGAGCCTTTCCTACATCTGGGCTGCCTGCCGTGGCAAAGTGCAGGCGTGGGGTGAGGCCATGCCTTCTCTTTCCAGGAAAAAGTGAGCCCCTGGCCGAAGCAGCAGGCCCAGGCAGAGCCTTGAGCTTGAAGCCCAGTAGGTCTGTGGCCCTCAGGGCCAGAGCAATGCTTTCAAGGCAGGGAAGCGGCCTGCAAGCTGAGTGGGAGTGGGGGAGGGGAGGGAGACAGCTGAAGCCGAGTCCAGAAGGGCGGCGATGGAAGAGCTGCAGCTGGGTCAGAGCCTGGAGGGAGGGCGGGGCCTTCACTGAGGACCCCCCCCCCAGGCCAGCCCTAGGCCCAGGCGGTCGCGCATGCGCCCTTGGCCTGTGCGGTGTGTGGGGGGCTTGAACCCAAGCCCGCAGGGCTCCCGGAGCGGCCAGAGAAAGAAGGGCCCATGGAGAGGTAGGCGAGGTGGGCAGGGGGCGCCACCTTACTCTCCTCAGCTCCCTGAGGGAGAGAGAGAGAGACAGAGACAGAGAGAGAGATCCCTGACCTCTGAGTCTCTGCCTCCACCGCTGGCTGGTGCCAACTCACGCGCCATCCCACTTCCAGCCATCACCCCCACGCCTGCCCCGGGGCCAGCCCCACCACAGAGAGGCCGGTTGGTTCCTGCTCACCTCTGTGCCGTCCCTTCCCGACCTGACCCCAGTGCAGGGGATAAGCTTCAGACAAGTCTTTCCATGTCCCTCTGCATGACAATAGACTTCCTCCCCTCTCCCATTCCACAGGCCCACCCGGGACATCCACCTTTGTCATTAGCTCAGGAGAGGATGCAAGATGAGAATCTCTGCTATTGTGTGGGGAGACTCAGTTTCCCGGGTTTCCCCCATGGACACATGTTCTTCAGCTGGGTCTGATTTTCTCCAGACAAGCTGTCTTGGGAAGGATTTGGCCAGCCCTAAGAAGCTGAAGGGAAAGGGCGGAGGGGGGTTCTCTCTCTGCCCCCGACAGCCCCGAGCTGGGTCGGTCCCTCAGACCTGGCCAGGGGCAGCCCATCCCCCGGCGCCCTTCCCCGGGGCATCCAAGGGCAGGCTCGGCGCCAGCCCCACCCCGCTCGCCACTGCCCGACCATCGTCCTAACTCGGGGGGCCTGGGCGGGACAGGGACCCGGCTGTGGGAGGCCTCCAGATCTCAGGCCTGGCACACCGTTTACCAGGCTGCTTCCTCCTCTGACGGGGGCCCAGCACACGCCCCAGGAGACTTGGCAGCCGCCCCCAGGGCTCTATCCTCTGGAACTCGTCCCCTTGGAAGGGGCCTGGCCCAGGTGCCAGGTTCGGCTGGTCGGCCAGCCTCCTTTGGAGAAAGCAGGCAAGCCGAGCCAGGCTTGCAGTGGCCCTGGCGTGACACCTGCCACCTCAGGCAGAGGGCCTCCCGCGTGCCCTCCATGGCGGGTTTCTCCCCGGAGCCGTGGCCTGGGCACTAGGAATGCCGGGCCTCCCCGACTCCCGGGAGGAGGGGCTAGCCCAGTTGCGCCCTGGCCCCCAAACCCTCTGGTGCCATCTGCCTGTCTCGGCACTTCTGACTCCACAGAGCCTTTCCTACATCTGGGCTGCCTGCCGTGGCAAAGTGCAGGCGTGGGGTGAGGCCATGCCTTCTCTTTCCAGGAAAAAGTGAGCCCCTGGCCGAAGCAGCAGGCCCAGGCAGAGCCTTGAGCTTGAAGCCCAGTAGGTCTGTGGCCCTCAGGGCCAGAGCAATGCTTTCAAGGCAGGGAAGCGGCCTGCAAGCTGAGTGGGAGTGGGAGAGGGGAGGGAGACAGCTGAAGCCGAGTCCAGAAGGGCGGCGATGGAAGAGCTGCAGCTGGGTCAGAGCCTGGAGGGAGGGCGGGGCCTTCATTGAGGACCCCCCCCCCCCGAGGCCAGCCCTAGGCCCCGGCGGTCGCGCATGCGCCCTTGGCCTGTGCGGTGTGTGGGGGCTTGAACCCAAGCCCGCAGGGCTCCCGGAGCGGCCAGAGAAAGAAGGGCCCATGGAGAGGTAGGCGAGGTGGGCAGGGGGGCGCCACCTTACTCTCCTCAGCTCCCTGAGGGAGAGAGAGAGAGACAGAGACAGAGAGAGAGATCCCTGACCTCTGAGTCTCTGCCTCCACCGCTGGCTGGTGCCAACTCACGCGCCATCCCACTTCCAGCCATCACCCCCCACGCCTGCCCCGGGGCCAGCCCCACCACAGAGAGGCCCGTTGGTTCCTGCTCACCTCTGTGCCGTCCCTTCCCGACCTGACCCCAGTGCAGGGGATAAGCTTCAGACAAGTCTTTCCATGTCCCTCTGCATGACAATAGACTTCCTCCCCTCTCCCATTCCACAGGCCCACCCGGGACATCCACCTTTGTCATTAGCTCAGGAGAGGATGCAAGATGAAAATCTCTGCTATTGTGTGGGGAGACTCAGATTCCCGGGTTTCCCCCATGGACACATGTTCTTCAGCTGGGTCTGATTTTCTCCAGACAAGCTGTCTTGGGAAGGATTTGGCCAGCCCTAAGAAGCTGAAGGGAAAGGGCGGAGGGGGGTTCTCTCTCTGCCCCCGACAGCCCCGAGCTGGGTCGGTCCCTCAGACCTGGCCAGGGGCAGCCCATCCCCCGGCGCCCTTCCCCGGGGCATCCAAGGGCAGGCTCGGCGCCAGCCCCACCCCGCTCGCCACTGCCCGACCATCGTCCTCCCTCGGGGGGCCTGGGCGGGACAGGGACCCGGCTGTGGGAGGCCTCCAGATCTCAGGCCTGGCACACCGTTTACCAGGCTGCTTCCTCCTCTTACGGGGGCCCAGCACACGCCCCAGGAGACTTGGCAGCCGCCCCCAGGGCTCTATCCTCTGGAACTCGTCCCCTTGGAAGGGGCCTGGCCCAGGTGCCAGGTTCGGCTGGTCGGCCAGCCTCCTTTGGAGAAAGCAGGCAAGCCGAGCCAGGCTTGCAGTGGCCCTGGCGTGACACCTGCCACCTCAGGCAGAGGGCCTCCCGCGTGCCCTCCATGGCGGGTTTCTCCCCGGAGCCGTGGCCTGGGCACTAGGAAGGCCGGGCCTCCCCGACTCCCGGGAGGAGGGGCTAGCCCAGTTGCGCCCTGGCCCCCAAACCCTCTGGTGCCATCTGCCTGTCTCGGCACTTCTGACTCCACAGAGCCTTTCCTACATCTGGGCTGCCTGCCGTGGCAAAATGCAGGCGTGGGGTGAGGCCATGCCTTCTCTTTCCAGGAAAAAGTGAGCCCCTGGCCGAAGCAGCAGGCCCAGGCAGAGCCTTGAGCTTGAAGCCCAGTAGGTCTGTGGCCCTCAGGGCCAGAGCAATGCTTTCAAGGCAGGGAAGCGGCCTGCAAGCTGAGTGGGAGTGGGGGAGGGGAGGGAGACAGCTGAAGCCGAGTCCAGAAGGGCGGCGATGGAAGAGCTGCAGCTGGGTCAGAGCCTGGAGGGAGGGCGGGGCCTTCACTGAGGACCCCCCCCCCCCCCGAGGCCAGCACTAGGCCCAGGCGGTCGCGCATGCGCCCTTGGCCTGTGCGGTGTGTGGGGGCTTGAACCCAAGCCCGCAGGGCTCCCGGAGCGGCCAGAGAAAGAAGGGCCCATGGAGAGGTAGGCGAGGTGGGCAGGGGGCGCCACCTTACTCTCCTCAGCTCCCTGAGGGAGAGAGAGAGAGACAGAGACAGAGAGAGAGATCCCTGACCTCTGAGTCTCTGCCTCCACCGCTGGCTGGTGCCAACTCACGCGCCATCCCACTTCCAGCCATCACCCCCCACGCCTGCCCCGGGGCCAGCCCCACCACAGAGAGGCCGGTTGGTTCCTGCTCACCTCTGTGCCGTCCCTTCCCGACCTGACCCCAGTGCAGGGGATAAGCTTCAGACAAGTCTTTCCATGTCCCTCTGCATGACAATAGACTTCCTCCCCTCTCCCATTCCACAGGCCCACCCGGGACATCCACCTTTGTCATTAGCTCAGGAGAGGATGCAAGATGAGAATCTCTGCTATTGTGTGGGGAGACTCAGTTTCCTGGGTTTCCCCCATGGACACATGTTCTTCAGCTGGGTCTGATTTTCTCCAGACAAGCTGTCTTGGGAAGGATTTGGCCAGCCCTAAGAAGCTGAAGGGAAAGGGCGGAGGGGGGTTCTCTCTCTGCCCCCGACAGCCCCGAGCTGGGTCGGTCCCTCAGACCTGGCCAGGGGCAGCCCATCCCCCGGCGCCCTTCCCCGGGGCATCCAAGGGCAGGCTCGGCGCCAGCCCCACCCCGCTCGCCACTGCCCGACCATCGTCCTCCCTCGGGGGGCCTGGGCGGGACAGGGACCCGGCTGTGGGAGGCCTCCAGATCTCAGGCCTGGCACACCGTTTACCAGGCTGCTTCCTCCTCTGACGGGGGCCCAGCACACGCCCCAGGAGACTTGGCAGCCGCCCCCAGGGCTCTATCCTCTGCAACTCGTCCCCTTGGAAGGGGCCTGGCCCAGGTGCCATGTTCGGCTGGTCGGCCAGCCTCCTTTGGAGAAAGCAGGCAAGCCGAGCCAGGCTTGCAGTGGCCCTGGCGTGACACCTGCCACCTCAGGCAGAGGGCCTCCCGCGTGCCCTCCATGGCGGGTTTCTCCCCGGAGCCGTGGCCTGGGCACTAGGAAGGCCGGGCCTCCCCGACTCCCGGGAGGAGGGGCTAGCCCAGTTGCGCCCTGGCCCCCAAACCCTCTGGTGCCATCTGCCTGTCTCGGCACTTCTGACTCCACAGAGCCTTTCCTACATCTGGGCTGCCTGCCGTGGCAAAGTGCAGGCGTGGGGTGAGGCCATGCCTTCTCTTTCCAGGAAAAAGTGAGCCCCTGGCCGAAGCAGCAGGCCCAGGCAGAGCCTTGAGCTTGAAGCCCAGTAGGTCTGTGGCCCTCAGGGCCAGAGCAATGCTTTCAAGGCAGGGAAGCGGCCTGCAAGCTGAGTGGGAGTGGGGGAGGGGAGGGAGACAGCTGAAGCCGAGTCCAGAAGGGCGGCGATGGAAGAGCTGCAGCTGGGTCAGAGCCTGGAGGGAGGGCGGGGCCTTCACTGAGGACCCCCCCCCCCCCGAGGCCAGCCCTAGGCCCAGGCGGTCGCGCATGCGCCCTTGGCCTGTGCGGTGTGTGGGGGCTTGAACCCAAGCCCGCAGGGCTCCCGGAGCGGCCAGAGAAAGAAGGGCCCATGGAGAGGTAGGCGAGGTGGGCAGGGGGCGCCACCTTACTCTCTTCAGCTCCCTGAGGGAGAGAGAGAGAGACAGAGACAGAGAGAGAGATCCCTGACCTCTGAGTCTCTGCCTCCACCGCTGGCTGGTGCCAACTCACGCGCCATCCCACTTCCAGCCATCACCCCCACGCCTGCCCCGGGGCCAGCCCCACCACAGAGAGGCCGGTTGGTTCCTGCTCACCTCTGTGCCGTCCCTTCCCGACCTGACCCCAGTGCAGGGGATAAGCTTCAGACAAGTCTTTCCATGTCCCTCTGCATGACAATAGACTTCCTCCCCTCTCCCATTCCACAGGCCCACCCGGGACATCCACCTTTGTCATTAGCTCAGGAGAGGATGCAAGATGAGAATCTCTGCTATTGTGTGGGGAGACTCAGTTTCCCGGGTTTCCCCCATGGACACATGTTCTTCAGCTGGGTCTGATTTTCTCCAGACAAGCTGTCTTGGGAAGGATTTGGCCAGCCCTAAGAAGCTGAAGGGAAAGGGCGGAGGGGGGTTCTCTCTCTGCCCCCGACAGCCCCGAGCTGGGTCGGTCCCTCAGACCTGGCCAGGGGCAGCCCATCCCCCGGCGCCCTTCCCCGGGGCATCCAAGGGCAGGCTCGGCGCCAGCCCCACCCCGCTCGCCACTGCCCGACCATCGTCCTCCCTCGGGGGGCCTGGGCGGGACAGGGACCCGGCTGTGGGAGGCATCCAGATCTCAGGCCTGGCACACCGTTTACCAGGCTGCTTCCTCCTCTGACGGGGGCCCAGCACACGCCCCAGGAGACTTGGCAGCCGCCCCCAGGGCTCTATCCTCTGCAACTCGTCCCCTTGGAAGGGGCCTGGCCCAGGTGCCATGTTCGGCTGGTCGGCCAGCCTCCTTTGGAGAAAGCAGGCAAGCCGAGCCAGGCTTGCAGTGGCCCTGGCGTGACACCTGCCACCTCAGGCAGAGGGCCTCCCGCGTGCCCTCCATGGCGGGTTTCTCCCCGGAGCCGTGGCCTGGGCACTAGGAAGGCCGGGCCTCCCCGACTCCCGGGAGGAGGGGCTAGCCCAGTTGCGCCCTGGCCCCCAAACCCTCTGGTGCCATCTGCCTGTCTCGGCACTTCTGACTCCACAGAGCCTTTCCTACATCTGGGCTGCCTGCCGTGGCAAAGTGCAGGCGTGGGGTGAGGCCATGCCTTCTCTTTCCAGGAAAAAGTGAGCCCCTGGCCGAAGCAGCAGGCCCAGGCAGAGCCTTGAGCTTGAAGCCCAGTAGGTCTGTGGCCCTCAGGGCCAGAGCAATGCTTTCAAGGCAGGGAAGCGGCCTGCAAGCTGAGTGGGAGTGGGGGAGGGGAGGGAGACAGCTGAAGCCGAGTCCAGAAGGGCGGCGATGGAAGAGCTGCAGCTGGGTCAGAGCCTGGAGGGAGGGCGGGGCCTTCACTGAGGACCCCCCCCCCCCCCGAGGCCAGCCCTAGGCCCAGGCGGTCGCGCATGCGCCCTTGGCCTGTGCGGTGTGTGGGGGCTTGAACCCAAGCCCGCAGGGCTCCCGGAGCGGCCAGAGAAAGAAGGGCCCATGGAGAGGTAGGCGAGGTGGGCAGGGGGCGCCACCTTACTCTCCTCAGCTCCCTGAGGGAGAGAGAGAGAGACAGAGACAGAGAGAGAGATCCCTGACCTCTGAGTCTCTGCCTCCACCGCTGGCTGGTGCCAACTCACGCGCCATCCCACTTCCAGCCATCACCCCCACGCCTGCCCCGGGGCCAGCCCCACCACAGAGAGGCCGGTTGGTTCCTGCTCACCTCTGTGCCGTCCCTTCCCGACCTGACCCCAGTGCAGGGGATAAGCTTCAGACAAGTCTTTCCATGTCCCTCTGCATGACAATAGACTTCCTCCCCTCTCCCATTCCACAGGCCCACCCGGGACATCCACCTTTGTCATTAGCTCAGGAGAGGATGCAAGATGAGAATCTCTGCTATTGTGTGGGGAGACTCAGTTTCCCGGGTTTCCCCCATGGACACATGTTCTTCAGCTGGGTCTGATTTTCTCCAGACAAGCTGTCTTGGGAAGGATTTGGCCAGCCCTAAGAAGCTGAAGGGAAAGGGCGGAGGGGGGTTCTCTCTCTGCCCCCGACAGCCCCGAGCTGGGTCGGTCCCTCAGACCTGGCCAGGGGCAGCCCATCCCCCGGCGCCCTTCCCCGGGGCATCCAAGGGCAGGCTCGGCGCCAGCCCCACCCCGCTCGCCACTGCCCGACCATCGTCCTCCCTCGGGGGGCCTGGGCGGGACAGGGACCCGGCTGTGGGAGGCCTCCAGATCTCAGGCCTGGCACACCGTTTACCAGGCTGCTTCCTCCTCTGACGGGGGCCCAGCACACGCCCCAGGAGACTTGGCAGCCGCCCCCAGGGCTCTATCCTCTGCAACTCGTCCCCTTGGAAGGGGCCTGGCCCAGGTGCCATGTTCGGCTGGTCGGCCAGCCTCCTTTGGAGAAAGCAGGCAAGCCGAGCCAGGCTTGCAGTGGCCCTGGCGTGACACCTGCCACCTCAGGCAGAGGGCCTCCCGCGTGCCCTCCATGGCGGGTTTCTCCCCGGAGCCGTGGCCTGGGCACTAGGAAGGCCGGGCCTCCCCGACTCCCGGGAGGAGGGGCTAGCCCAGTTGCGCCCTGGCCCCCAAACCCTCTGGTGCCATCTGCCTGTCTCGGCACTTCTGACTCCACAGAGCCTTTCCTACATCTGGGCTGCCTGCCGTGGCAAAGTGCAGGCGTGGGGTGAGGCCATGCCTTCTCTTTCCAGGAAAAAGTGAGCCCCTGGCCGAAGCAGCAGGCCCAGGCAGAGCCTTGAGCTTGAAGCCCAGTAGGTCTGTGGCCCTCAGGGCCAGAGCAATGCTTTCAAGGCAGGGAAGCGGCCTGCAAGCTGAGTGGGAGTGGGGGAGGGGAGGGAGACAGCTGAAGCCGAGTCCAGAAGGGCGGCGATGGAAGAGCTGCAGCTGGGTCAGAGCCTGGAGGGAGGGCGGGGCCTTCACTGAGGACCCCCCCCCCCCCCCCGAGGCCAGCCCTAGGCCCAGGCGGTCGCGCATGCGCCCTTGGCCTGTGCGGTGTGTGGGGGCTTGAACCCAAGCCCGCAGGGCTCCCGGAGCGGCCAGAGAAAGAAGGGCCCATGGAGAGGTAGGCGAGGTGGGCAGGGGGCGCCACCTTACTCTCCTCAGCTCCCTGAGGGAGAGAGAGAGAGACAGAGACAGAGAGAGAGATCCCTGACCTCTGAGTCTCTGCCTCCACCGCTGGCTGGTGCCAACTCACGCGCCATCCCACTTCCAGCCATCACCCCCACGCCTGCCCCGGGGCCAGCCCCACCACAGAGAGGCCGGTTGGTTCCTGCTCACCTCTGTGCCGTCCCTTCCCGACCTGACCCCAGTGCAGGGGATAAGCTTCAGACAAGTCTTTCCATGTCCCTCTGCATGACAATAGACTTCCTCCCCTCTCCCATTCCACAGGCCCACCCGGGACATCCACCTTTGTCATTAGCTCAGGAGAGGATGCAAGATGAGAATCTCTGCTATTGTGTGGGGAGACTCAGTTTCCCGGGTTTCCCCCATGGACACATGTTCTTCAGCTGGGTCTGATTTTCTCCAGACAAGCTGTCTTGGGAAGGATTTGGCCAGCCCTAAGAACCTGAAGGGAAAGGGCGGAGGGGGGTTCTCTCTCTGCCCCCGACAGCCCCGAGCTGGGTCGGTCCCTCAGACCTGGCCAGGGGCAGCCCATCCCCCGGCGCCCTTCCCCGGGGCATCCAAGGGCAGGCTCGGCGCCAGCCCCACCCCGCTCGCCACTGCCCGACCATCGTCCTCCCTCGGGGGGCCTGGGCGGGACAGGGACCCGGCTGTGGGAGGCCTCCAGATCTCAGGCCTGGCACACCGTTTACCAGGCTGCTTCCTCCTCTGACGGGGGCCCAGCACACGCCCCAGGAGACTTGGCAGCCGCCCCCAGGGCTCTATCCTCTGGAACTCGTCCCCTTGGAAGGGGCCTGGCCCAGGTGCCAGGTTCGGCTGGTCGGCCAGCCTCCTTTGGAGAAAGCAGGCAAGCCGAGCCAGGCTTGCAGTGGCCCTGGCGTGACACCTGCCACCTCAGGCAGAGGGCCTCCCGCGTGCCCTCCATGGCGGGTTTCTCCCCGGAGCCGTGGCCTGGGCACTAGGAAGGCCGGGCCTCCCCGACTCCCGGGAGGAGGGGCTAGCCCAGTTGCGCCCTGGCCCCCAAACCCTCTGGTGCCATCTGCCTGTCTCGGCACTTCTGACTCCACAGAGCCTTTCCTACATCTGGGCTGCCTGCCGTGGCAAAATGCAGGCGTGGGGTGAGGCCATGCCTTCTCTTTCCAGGAAAAAGTGAGCCCCTGGCCGAAGCAGCAGGCCCAGGCAGAGCCTTGAGCTTGAAGCCCAGTAGGTCTGTGGCCCTCAGGGCCAGAGCAATGCTTTCAAGGCAGGGAAGCGGCCTGCAAGCTGAGTGGGAGTGGGGGAGGGGAGGGAGACAGCTGAAGCCGAGTCCAGAAGGGCGGCGATGGAAGAGCTGCAGCTGGGTCAGAGCCTGGAGGGAGGGCGGGGCCTTCACTGAGGACCCCCCCCCCCTGAGGCCAGCACTAGGCCCAGGCGGTCGCGCATGCTCCCTTGGCCTGTGCGGTGTGTGGGGGCTTGAACCCAAGCCCGCAGGGCTCCCGGAGCGGCCAGAGAAAGAAGGGCCCATGGAGAGGTAGGCGAGGTGGGCAGGGGGAGCCACCTTACTCTCCTCAGCTCCCTGAGGGAGAGAGAGAGAGACAGAGACAGAGAGAGAGATCCCTGACCTCTGAGTCTCTGCCTCCACCGCTGGCTGGTGCCAACTCACGCGCCATCCCACTTCCAGCCATCACCCCCACGCCTGCCCCGGGGCCAGCCCCACCACAGAGAGGCCGGTTGGTTCCTGCTCACCTCTGTGCCGTCCCTTCCCGACCTGACCCCAGTGCAGGGGATAAGCTTCAGACAAGTCTTTCCATGTCCCTCTGCATGACAATAGACTTCCTCCCCTCTCCCATTCCACAGGCCCACCCGGGACATCCACCTTTGTCATTAGCTCAGGAGAGGATGCAAGATGAGAATCTCTGCTATTGTGTGGGGAGACTCAGTTTCCCGGGTTTCCCCCATGGACACATGTTCTTCAGCTGGGTCTGATTTTCTCCAGACAAGCTGTCTTGGGAAGGATTTGGCCAGCCCTAAGAAGCTGAAGGGAAAGGGCGGAGGGGGGTTCTCTCTCTGCCCCCGACAGCCCCGAGCTGGGTCGGTCCCTCAGACCTGGCCAGGGGCAGCCCATCCCCCGGCGCCCTTCCCCGGGGCATCCAAGGGCAGGCTCGGCGCCAGCCCCACCCCGCTCGCCACTGCCCGACCATCGTCCTCCCTCGGGGGGCCTGGGCGGGACAGGGACCCGGCTGTGGGAGGCCTCCAGATCTCAGGCCTGGCACACCGTTTACCAGGCTGCTTCCTCCTCTGACGGGGGCCCAGCACACGCCCCAGGAGACTTGGCAGCCGCCCCCAGGGCTCTATCCTCTGGAACTCGTCCCCTTGGAAGGGGCCTGGCCCAGGTGCCAGGTTCGGCTGGTCGGCCTGCCTCCTTTGGAGAAAGCAGGCAAGCCGAGCCAGGCTTGCAGTGGCCCTGGCGTGACACCTGCCACCTCAGGCAGAGGGCCTCCCGCGTGCCCTCCATGGCGGGTTTCTCCCCGGAGCCGTGGCCTGGGCACTAGGAAGGCCGGGCCTCCCCGACTCCCGGGAGGAGGGGCTAGCCCAGTTGCGCCCTGGCCCCCAAACCCTCTGGTGCCATCTGCCTGTCTCGGCACTTCTGACTCCACAGAGCCTTTCCTACATCTGGGCTGCCTGCCGTGGCAAAGTGCAGGCGTGGGGTGAGGCCATGCCTTCTCTTTCCAGGAATAAGTGAGCCCCTGGCCGAAGCAGCAGGCCCAGGCAGAGCCTTGAGCTTGAAGCCCAGTAGGTCTGTGGCCCTCAGGGCCAGAGCAATGCTTTCAAGGCAGGGAAGCGGCCTGCAAGCTGAGTGGGAGTGGGGGAGGGGAGGGAGACAGCTGAAGCCGAGTCCAGAAGGGCGGCGATGGAAGAGCTGCAGCTGGGTCAGAGCCTGGAGGGAGGGCGGGGCCTTCACTGAGGACCCCCCCCACCCCGAGGCCAGCCCTAGGCCCAGGCGGTCGCGCATGCGCCCTTGGCCTGTGCGGTGTGTGGGGGCTTGAACCCAAGCCCGCAGGGCTCCCGGAGCGGCCAGAGAAAGAAGGGCCCATGGAGATGTAGGCGAGGTGGGCAGGGGGCGCCACCTTACTCTCCTCAGCTCCCTGAGGGAGAGAGAGAGAGACAGAGACAGAGAGAGTGATCCCTGACCTCTGAGTCTCTGCCTCCACCGCTGGCTGGTGCCAACTCACGCGCCATCCCACTTCCAGCCATCACCCCCACGCCTGCCCCGGGGCCAGCCCCACCACAGAGAGGCCGGTTGGTTCCTGCTCACCTCTGTGCCGTCCCTTCCCGACCTGACCCCAGTGCAGGGGATAAGCTTCAGACAAGTCTTTCCATGTCCCTCTGCATGACAATAGACTTCCTCCCCTCTCCCATTCCACAGGCCCACCCGGGACATCCACCTTTGTCATTAGCTCAGGAGAGGATGCAAGATGAGAATCTCTGCTATTGTGTGGGGAGACTCAGTTTCCCGGGTTTCCCCCATGGACACATGTTCTTCAGCTGGGTCTGATTTTCTCCAGACAAGCTGTCTTGGGAAGGATTTGGCCAGCCCTAAGAACCTGAAGGGAAAGGGCGGAGGGGGGTTCTCTCTCTGCCCCCGACAGCCCCGAGCTGGGTCGGTCCCTCAGACCTGGCCAGGGGCAGCCCATCCCCCGGCGCCCTTCCCCGGGGCATCCAAGGGCAGGCTCGGCGCCAGCCCCACCCCGCTCGCCACTGCCCGACCATCGTCCTCCCTCGGGGGGCCTGGGCGGGACAGGGACCCGGCTGTGGGAGGCCTCCAGATCTCAGGCCTGGCACACCGTTTACCAGGCTGCTTCCTCCTCTGACGGGGGCCCAGCACACGCCCCAGGAGACTTGGCAGCCGCCCCCAGGGCTCTATCCTCTGGAACTCGTCCCCTTGGAAGGGGCCTGGCCCAGGTGCCAGGTTCGGCTGGTCGGCCAGCCTCCTTTGGAGAAAGCAGGCAAGCCGAGCCAGGCTTGCAGTGGCCCTGGCGTGACACCTGCCACCTCAGGCAGAGGGCCTCCCGCGTGCCCTCCATGGCGGGTTTCTCCCCGGAGCCGTGGCCTGGGCACTAGGAAGGCCGGGCCTCCCCGACTCCCGGGAGGAGGGGCTAGCCCAGTTGCGCCCTGGCCCCCAAACCCTCTGGTGCCATCTGCCTGTCTCGGCACTTCTGACTCCACAGAGCCTTTCCTACATCTGGGCTGCCTGCCGTGGCAAAATGCAGGCGTGGGGTGAGGCCATGCCTTCTCTTTCCAGGAAAAAGTGAGCCCCTGGCCGAAGCAGCAGGCCCAGGCAGAGCCTTGAGCTTGAAGCCAAGTAGGTCTGTGGCCCTCAGGGCCAGAGCAATGCTTTCAAGGCAGGGAAGCGGCCTGCAAGCTGAGTGGGAGTGGGGGAGGGGAGGGAGACAGCTGAAGCCGAGTCCAGAAGGGCGGCGATGGAAGAGCTGCAGCTGGGTCAGAGCCTGGAGGGAGGGCGGGGCCTTCACTGAGGACCCCCCCCCCCTGAGGCCAGCACTAGGCCCAGGCGGTCGCGCATGCTCCCTTGGCCTGTGCGGTGTGTGGGGGCTTGAACCCAAGCCCGCAGGGCTCCCGGAGCGGCCAGAGAAAGAAGGGCCCATGGAGAGGTAGGCGAGGTGGGCAGGGGGAGCCACCTTACTCTCCTCAGCTCCCTGAGGGAGAGAGAGAGAGACAGAGACAGAGAGAGAGATCCCTGACCTCTGAGTCTCTGCCTCCACCGCTGGCTGGTGCCAACTCACGCGCCATCCCACTTCCAGCCATCACCCCCACGCCTGCCCCGGGGCCAGCCCCACCACAGAGAGGCCGGTTGGTTCCTGCTCACCTCTGTGCCGTCCCTTCCCGACCTGACCCCAGTGCAGGGGATAAGCTTCAGACAAGTCTTTCCATGTCCCTCTGCATGACAATAGACTTCCTCCCCTCTCCCATTCCACAGGCCCACCCGGGACATCCACCTTTGTCATTAGCTCAGGAGAGGATGCAAGATGAGAATCTC